>NC_133333.1:224036256-224185068 GCF_042186555.1 Aquarana catesbeiana | reverse complement strand
TATGAAAAACCAGAAAAAAGTCCCTGGCCCTTTCCATAAAATGCACAGATGTGAACTACATCCATAGCAAACCATGGTAAATGGACTGCAGTGTGTTTCTGTAAAACTGAAAAAGCACTAAAAAATAAATAAAATGCATAGTTGTGAAATAGGCCTAACACCTTGGATTGCAAAGTCATAACAGCAGAGTCAGAAGGTCAGTCCACCTGCCACAAATTTAACCACTTGCCGACCGTCGCACGCCGATATACGTCGGCACAATGGCAGCGGTGGGCAAATGGGCGTACCTGTACGTCCCCTTTAAGTGGCGGGGCTAGCAGGGCGCCTGCCGCATACAGCGTGACCGCGCCCCACGTACTCAATGTCCACCGGCGATCGTGTCATCGAGCTGCAGAATGGGGAGATGCCTATTTAAACAAGGTATTTTCCCGTTCTGCCTAGTGATATGACAGATCTACTGCTCCCTGTCATCAGGAGCAGTGATCGCTGTCATGTCAGTGGAAGCCCATCCCCCCCCCCCCCCCCACAGTTAGAATCACTCCCTAGGACACACTTAACCCCTTCATCGCCTCCTAGTGGTTAACCCCTTCACTGCCAGTGTCATTTACACAATAATCAGTGCATTTTTATAGCACTGATCGCTGTATAAATGACAATGGTCCCAAAATAGTGTCAAAAGTGTCCGATGTGTCCGCCATAACGTCGCAGTCACGAAGAAAGAAAAAAAAGGTGATTGTAGCCGTATTGGTGCAATCGTGACAGAGAAAATCGAGTACTGTCCGTGATACTTTTTTCAGTACTGCTTGGACCTTGAAGAGGGGGACACACCCCAAAAGCTCGTCCATGAAAAATGATATGTTAGTGTAAATTAAAAAAAAGTATCACGGACAGTACTCCATTTTCTCTGAAGAAAAAAAAAAAATGTTTTTGCAGATCGCCACCATTACTAATAATAAAAATAAAAAATAATAATAAAAATGCCATAAAACTATCCCCTATTGTGTAGACGCTATAACTTTTGCGCAAACTAATCAATATACGCTTATTGCGATTTTTTTTTTTCCCCAAAAATTTGTAGAAGAATACATATCGGCCTAAACTGAGGGAAAAATATATATTTTTGGGGGATATTTATTATAGTAAAAAATATTGCCTTTTTTTTCAAAATTGTCGCACTTGACATAAGTACCGGTATTTACTCTTCCCAACTCCATCCCAAACAAAAAGGTTTTGGCTGGAGCTGGGCTTTAAAATAACTATATATTTAAAAAAAAAAAAAAAAAAAGAGCTTTCCTCCTCCCCCCTAGAGTAGGAATGGGGTTATAACCCCTGCCAGTTTTTTTTTTTTTGCACCCACTGGGAGATTTACCTTCACTTCCTGTCCCATAGTCAAAGGAGGAAGTGAGAGTCTCCAAAGTGAAGGAATCCCGGCGTGTCACCAGTACTTGTGTCCCCTCTATTAGAGACCTGATAACACAAAATTTGGGACTTTCATTTTCGGTGATTATGGTGAAAAGGACAAATAGAGGGGACACAGACTCCCTCTCCACATTCTTTTAGCTTTGCCTTTAGTCACACGTTACGCAGTAATCCTCACCCTGTATACACACGTTCACCCCGGGTAGACAGGTACATTATGTATAGCAACTTGACAGCAAGTACACACAACTGAAATATTCATTCTAAGACTACCACACAGATGATTTCATTCCTCCTCTCCCACGACTACAAGCTTTTAAAACTCATGACAGTGAATCAGTGTAGCAGGACGCATCCACTTCTCCACACTGCAAAATCAAAGCCAAAGTAGGAGTAACCTCAGCCAGGACGGTGTGTGTAGGATCGAGAGACGCATGTCAATATTCTCAAGTGATATGACAAGAGATGGGTCAGGAAACACCTGGGAAAATAATGCCACTGTCAGTAGTACATATTTATCTATAGCAGAGATACATGTATACAGTATATCCCTATAGGAAATGACAACCTTTTTCTTTTGGCATATTAATACACACAAAACCCTTCTGATCACCTGCCGCCGATCTTGGCTCCTCCTCTTCTCCCGTGTGCCCCCATAGGAAGCTGCTTGCTATGGGGGCACACAGTGCGTGCTCGCTCCCGAGCTGTGTGCGTCTTTGGAGCAGCACTCCTCCTCATTGCTATTTGACTGTCAGCCAATGACCCCTGCTGCTGTTGCAACTCATGTCTTGTGTGAAAAGGAAGAGAGCCAAGAGAGATGCAGCCATGCACAGTGCTGGGTCTCTTCCCCCCCCCCCTACACACACAGGGAAGAGGGGAGGACAGAACAATATGAAACGTTTTGGCTTTAGAACAACTTTAAAAAAGGAACTGCACCCAGGAAGATGGGCCCATGTAGAGGGTAGAGGACTATTCACCAATTTTGTCTGTGATCTCCCTGCAGCTGCTCTTTCCCTATAACAGGCTTGCCATAGTCTGCAGTGTGTCGGTGGACATCTGGGTAGACGCAGGGGTTTGCTTCCTCGTGTCAGAGTCTCCAGCAAGGAGAACAATGTGCAGCACAGTAGTGATATCACCAAATCTCCTGAGCCTAGCAGAGTCAGCAGTGCCTTAGATCTCACCCTGCAGATATCCCCTGTCCTTCAAAACAACGGCAAGGCTACTTTATTACTGCTCAGTCCAAAGAATGCTGGGAGCCCATTCTGGCCAAAGATGCACCCTCAGGGAGGATGGTGCCAAGTCCAGAACACTCTGGGCCCACAGAAATGGGCTGGATGATGATGAAGACGATGGTAGACATTCAATCTGGGGTACAGCACTGGGGATAAGAAAAGTTCTACAGCAAAAGCGTTTTTCTTCTATTCGGACAGGCGCAAGGCATGTGAATTTTAAACTATATAAAACATTTATGGAGTTTCACATAAAGGTGACATTAATAGCCCCAATCCCTTATCATTGGGCAATAATGCTACAGTTCTTTTACCATATCATGGGATGCTATAGAATGATTAAAAGGGAGCGGATAATCTGATTTTAGTAGATAAAACAAAATGTTCTCTTTACATCAGGAGTGAGCAGCCTATGTTTACCTCCCGCAGTCACATAAAACTTGCACAGGACTAGGTATGTTCTCCAGGCCCAACCCGTGACAATGGGGGGTGTTGCCTGTGCAGGCTCTAGTGGTATATAGGATCAACCTGTTACTACTCTGCCTACGGTGAGCATAGTATAGGATCATTTAAACCAGATCCAATGAGCTGTGCTAATCAGAGGTCAGAAAGTTATAAAGCCAAAAGTCCGTCCCTACGTCATTACAGGATGCAACAGTGACATAGGGATAGGAGAGAGGAACCACAGCATTCAGCGGGAGGACGCAGACATTTGACAAAACTGCATGACCTGCTTTACAGCTCATCTCCAGACAAATCAAAACACCAACATCTTCCTCCACTGATACCTGCATGGTTTGTTTTTTACTTACTATGTGAAGAAAGACGCACTCACTTAAAAGTAGTTGCAAACCTTCACATATACCCAGTGAAGTGACTGGCCTCAGGCGATACACACAGATAAAAACAAAACAAATCCTCCTACATCAGTTGTACCTGTTTATCTGCAGTCTTCTCTACAGCAGTACAAAGTCTAAAATTTTAAAGCTTGTCTGAGAGCTCAGAAAAAAAAAAAAAAAAGGGCAGGAGAGCTGAAGTTACACTTTGCAGAGCTCAGTGAAGAGAGCTCCGACAGCTGATTGGAGGAAAGAGATACCCCCCTCCTCCACACAGGAACAGAGCTGAGGGTCCCACCCCATCACCTTTTTTCAGGAAAACTTGTCAGAAGAGACTTATGCTGAAAGCAGAGGAAGGAAGCAGCAGACAGAAATTACACTCAGTGCTCTTAATTGAGACAAGTACACACTATAAAAGGAATACACTTTGTTCATATTGTTGCGGTGTGCATTTAAAAACTACTCCATGCCGTGTTAAACTTTTTTTTCACCACGCTGCCATGATTAGAAATTAATGAAAGGTCAATGTAACATTTCAGTAATGTTAAGACCAAAAAAAAAAAAAAAAAAAAAAGTAAAATGGTGTGATGTTCTGCCACAGAGAGACAAAAAGAACTAATGCAGCCGCCGCATCCTAAATTTGAAATACTTAACTACAGTACTTACAAAGCCATCCACCACTCTGCCACTTGCCCCAAAACAAACCCCTGCTCCTTTTTTGGGGGCGACAAGCTTTACGTGATTTTTTTTTTTTTTTTTTTTTAGCCGTGTGTGTTGCAACTGCAGCAGAATCGCACTGCGTCTGAGGTGCCACTAGGAACAAAAGCACCCAAAAACGCACGTTGTGCATTCTGCCGCGATTTAGAACCGCCTTAGTCTCAAAATACCAACCTAATCGTTCTTTTTCTTCCTCCCAAGACCTCCTGCTTCTCTAGCTCCCTCGTCAGCTCCTCCCATGCTCACCTCCAGGACTTCTCCCGAGTCTCTCCCATTCTATGGAACTCCCTACCCCAATTTGTACAGCCATCTCCTACTCTGCCGGCTTTTAGGCGATCCCTGAAAACTCATCTCTTCAGAGAAGCCTATTATGTCTCCACCTAACAACTGTATTTCCACTTTCTCCACCAGCTCACCCCTCACAGTTATTGCCTTTTGTATCATCTGACCCTTCCTTTTAGATTGGAAGCTCTAAACGAGCAGGGCCCTCCGATTCCTCCTGTATTGAATTGTATTGTAACTGCACGGTCTGTCCTCATGTTGTAAAGCGCTGCACAAACTGTTGGCGCTATATAAAAATCCTGTATAATAATAATAATAATATTCTGCAGGCCGGAAATGCTCCCTGCGCCCTCTGCTGGCAGAATAGAATAGCGCAGTGGGATACATTCCCCCCCTTAACAGGGTATCATCTATGGCCAGCCTGGGTCTGACAAGCTGCCTGCTGGCTTCCATGTACCCTCAGTACATTTGCCTGCACCTGGCAAGGGCAATGCCCCCCCCCCCATCATCACGTTTCCTGGGCTCTGCTATTCATGGTGAGTGGCATTGGGTAAATGGAAGGGACACCAGTGAAAGTCCATTTGCTGACCTCCCCTGACTAGCAAGAACCCATAAGAGATAAGAAATACCTTGATCTGTGCTCCATTAGCTTCAGTGGAGACATTGAGAGTCTACTAGACCTCTGATGTCTCAGTAAGGAGAACCTATAAGTGTGAGGACACAAAGGGAACTACTGGTCCCATATGTGATAGCAATAAAGTACAAAAAAAAAAAAAAAAAAGTGTAAAAAGTTAAGGTATATCCAAGCATCAAGACCCCCTCCCCTCTAAAAAAAAAGAAAAAAAAAAAAAAAAAAATCAGACACGTTATCTGTGCTGAATGACTGATTCCTATGCATATGCGTGGGATGACATCACCCCCCACTGGCCAATCAAAGGGCAGAAAACTCAGCCCACAGAGAGATGACAGTGGCCAGTGAGGGATGTCACCACCACGTCCCCAGAAAGAGGAAGCGAGTATATTGGGGGGGGGGGGGGGGTTTAGGGATTGTAAACATCTTTTTTTATTATTATTAAAATAACAAACATGTTACACTTACCTGTTCAGTGAGCTCTTCTGGGGTCCTCCGCCGGGCACTCTATGTGCCTTCTCTTCTTCTTCGAGTGCCCCCCCCCCCATAGCAAACCATACTGCAAGCAAGTAGGCAGCGGGTGCAGGGATGGCAAAGTACATGTAAATTGCTGGATTGCCTCCGGAGTTTGGAGCGCACTTGCACACGCCCCCTGCCCTGATTGGACACAGCAGGAGTTTGGCAGACAATTTCCAGCCAATGATCTTGGCTGAGGCCTGCTGATTGACTGTATCCAATCACACACAGAGTTATGTTTACAAACACAGAACTTTCTGTGCAGTGAACAGCGATCTGTCTGGTTCTTCTCCCTTAAAAGCAGAGAGAAAAAACTGCCAGATGGTAAAGTAAAAGCAGCGCACATTACACATAGTGGGGTGAACAGTTAACCCCTTGATTGCTCCTAGATTTTAACCCCTTCTAGCCAATGTTATATATCAGCGCTGATCACGGTATTCCTGTCACTGTCCCCCAAAAGTGTCAAAATGTCGGCCGCAATATTGCAGTCCCGCTATACAGTACAGTACTAGCACTGATCACTATATATTAGTGTCACTAGCGATGTTTGTGTCAGTTAGTGTCCCTCCCAGCCAGTGTCTGTTAGCTCCAGATTGTCCGCCACACTACAAGTCGCTGGTCATCGCCATTATAGTATAGCGTCTATACCGGCATAAATTACAGTATACAGTATATACACACACCATAGATTGTAGACGCTATAACTGTCACACAAACCAATAAATATACACTCATGCTAGCCATACACGGTTAAAAAACCACTAGAAAAAGCGTTCGACTCTCCAAACGTTCGTGGGCTAATTTTGACCAAAACCACTCACGATTTTTAAATCGCGATTTAGGCCCCCCCCCTTCACAATGGTGACAGGACCAATTCGCATGACAAGTCGCACCCTATTTTTGGCAATGGAACTGTTCAAATCAGAGCGACTCCAACTTTGCGGTTCCTGCACTACTTTTGGCGATTTCAGGGGCGTCTTGCATAGACATCTGTGCATGAAGTCGCACAGATGTCAGCCAAGCCGCACCTGAAGTCACAAAGACCTACAGCTTTCAAATTGTGCGACTTCCAAGTCAGATTCAGTGTGAGTGGGGGGGGGTGGAGCTTACACACAGAAATAGGCGTCACGCACCGCGCAACCTATTCGCTTCAACAGGGCTGCCCTATGTGCGTTTGTCGCCCCAAAACAAACCCCTGCTCCTTTTCCTTTTTTTTTTTTTTTTTTTTGAGGGGGCGATAAGCTTCACGTGATTTATTATTTTTTTTTAGCCGTCTGTGTTGCAATCGCAGCAGAATCGCACTGCGTCTGAGGTGCCACTAGGAACAAAAGCACCCAAAACGCACGTCATGCATTCTGCCGCGATTTAGTACCGCCTTATGTGAACGAGGCCTAAAAGTGAGGCCCGAGCGTTAACGGCACCCCAAAACGCAGGAAGCAAAGGCCGCCCCTCCCCGTTAACGGCACCCCAAAACGCAGGAAGCAAAGGCCGCCCCTCCCCGTTAACGGCACCCCCAAAACGCAGGAAGCAAAGGCCGCCCCTCCCCGTTAACGGAACCCCAAAACACAGGAAAAGGCCGCCCCTCCCCGTTAACGGAACCCCAAAAAGCAGGAAGCAAAGGCCGCCCCTCCCCGTTAACGGAACCCCAAAAAGCAGGAAGCAAAGGCCGCCCCTCCCCGTTAACGGAACCCCAAAAAGCAGGAAGCAAAGGCTGCCCCATTTGCTTCCTGTGTTTGGGGTGCCATTAACAAGTAAAGACCGCCCCCTCCCCGTTAACGGCACCCCAAACGCAGGAAGCAAAGACCGCCCCACCCCGTTAATGGCACCCCAAAACGCAGGAAGCAAAGGCCGTCCCTTCCCGTTAACGGAACCCCAAGAAGCAGGAAGCAAAGGCCGTCCCTTCCCGTTAACGGCACCCCAAAACGCAGGGAGCAAAGGCCGCCCCTTCCCGTTAACGGTACCCCAAAAAGCAGGAAGCAAAGGCCACCCTCTTTGCTTCCTGCATTTGGGGTGCCGTTAACGGGGAGAGGGGGGGTATCGGTGGGATCTGAGGCCATGTGCACACCTCGCATGCTTTTTTTTTCACGCTTTTCTTTTGCTCGCTGTTCCCTCGGCACGCATAGAGCGAACTATTGGAGCGTTTTGCCAAGTTCCGTTTTTTTCCCGCATCTGTCCTACATTTTTGCGTGCGGCAAAAAAATAAAAATATAAAAAAAGCGCACAACCAAGAACGTGGCTAAACGTTCCCAAGGGCTGCTCTACGCATGTCGCGGGAAAAGCGTGCAACAGAAACGCGTGGGGGGGGGAACCGCTTTTTTCAAGTGTCAAGATGTGGGTGTGGTCTCAGATCCACCAATAGGAGGAGGAGTTCCTGATCTGTATACAATGTGTACTATAGAGAGGAAGGAGATTGTACAATCAGATTGTATGGTGGGTGACACCCCCGGAATGAAGCTGCCCCCCTGTACCCCTCACTATGGGGGGCCCCTCATGTCACCTCAGGGGCCCCCCACCAGCCAGGCTGTGATAGGCCATGCTGGGATTTGTGGTTCCTCAGTAGCTGGAGGAGGCCCGGCCCAGTGAGGACACGCGGGGAGGGGGGGGTGGCCCCCTTCTCTGGGGCCCTCAGCTCCTCCCCCCTCCGGGGCAGCCAGGCGCCTCCACACACCTCCCCGGTAACATGGGGGGGGGGCAGCCTCGGGCCCCAGCCAGGCGCTTCTATTCCACAGCGGCGGCCATCACAGCCCGGCCCGGGGCCCCTTTACCTCCCCTTCCCCGGGCCTCTCCCGCCCAACACACAACCCGGCCCGCCAGCTCACCTGATCGCCCGCTCCGTGCGGTCCCGACGTGTCGGCCAGGAGAGGAACAAATGCAGAGGAGCGCCGAGACTACAACTCCCGGCATGCCTCGCCCGCAGACACCGGAAGAAGGTGGGATAGGGTTCAACACGTCACAAACTTTATTGACATTGACGGCGAACAGAGAGGCTGAGGGTTCCACTCTGCATGGGCTACTCTGTCTCTCTATGCTCCTCTGCTCCTCTGCTGTACATATGTCTAGGTTTTTTCTGGCTATATTACATCTGTTTACATTTTTTTTACTTTTATATTGTCATTAATATGGTGAGCAACAGAAGACTCAACATTTTACAGTTGTCACCAGTCATGGCGTATCAAGAAACTTCAGGGCCCCCCGGTGCAAGAAACCATGAAGGGACCCCCGAGCCGGGGCCATTCCCTCCAAGCTAGGGCCCGGGGCCCAAGTGTAACCTTTGTGATCGTGGTAGTTCCACCACTGATGTCAGTAGTTTTTTATTTTTTTTTAACATTTTTTTATTTGTATTTTTTTTTTTACAACCTTGTTTTTTTTTATTATTTTTTAACCACCTTAATACCGGGCCAATTCTGACACTTCTCACATATATGTAAAAATCAACTTTTTTTCCCCTAGAAAATTACTTACAACTCCCAAACATTATATATAGTATTTATTTGTATTTTGAATTTTTTTTTTTACAACCTTGTTTTTTTTTATTATTTTTTAACCACCTTAATACCAGGCCAGTTCTGACACTTCTCACATATATGTAAAAATCAACTTTTTTTTTTTTCTTTTTTGCTAAAAAATTACTTACAACCCCCAAACATTATATATTGTATCTATTTGTATTTTATTTTCCAATTTTATTTTTCTATTATTTTTTAACCACCTCAATACCAGGCCAATTCTGACACTTCTCACATACATGTAAAAATCAACTTTTTTGATATACAATTACTTACAACCCCCAAACATTATATATTGGATTTATTTGTATTTTTTTTTTTTTTTTTTTTTTTACAACCTTGATTTTTTATTATTTTTTAACCACCTCAATACCGGGCCAATTCTGGCACTTCTCACATACATGTAAAAATCAACTTTTTTTTTTTTTGTTAGAAAATTACTTACAACCCCAAAACATTATATATCGTATTTATTTGTATTTTTTATTTTTTTACAACTTTATTTTTTATATTATTTTTTTAACCACCTCAATACCAGGCCAGTTCTGACACTTCTCACGTACATGTAAAAATCAATTTGTTTTTATTTATTTTTTTTTGCTAGAAGATTACTTACAACCCCCAAACATTATATATTGTATTTATTTGTATTTTTTTTTAACAATTTTATTTTTTTATTATTTTTTAACCACCTCAATACCAGGCCAGTTCTGACACTTCTCACAAATTTTTAAAAATCGATTTTTTTTTTTCGCTAGAAAATTACAACTCCCAAACATTTATATATTCTATTTATTTTTATTTTTTTTTTCAGTTTTACTTTTCTATTATTTTTTAACCACCTCAATATCAGGCCAATTCTGACAATTCTCACATACATGTAAAAATCAACTTTATTTGCTAGAAAATTACTTACAACCCCCAAACATTATATATTGTATTTATTTGTATTTTTTTTTATTTTTTACAACCTTGTTTTTTTATTATTTTTTAACCACCTCAATACCAGGCCAGTTCTGACACTTCTCACATACTTGTAAAAATCAACTTTTTTTTCCTAGAAAATTACTTACAACTCCCAAACATTATATATTGTATTTATTTGTATTTTTTTTCTTTTTTTTACAACTTTATTTTTTTATTATTTTTTTTAACCACCTCAATACCAGGCCAATTCTGACACTTCTCACATACATGTAAAAATCAACTTTTTTGCTATAAAATTACTTACAACCCCCAAACATTATATATTGGATTTATTTGTATTTTTTTTTTATTTTTTACAACCTTGTTTCTTTATTATTTTTTTAACCACCTCAATACCGGGCCAATTCTGGCACTTCTTACATGCATGTAAACATCAACTTTTTTTTTTTGCTAGAAAATTACTTACAACCCCCAAACATTATATATTGTAAAAAAAATTAAAAATACAAATAAATACAATATATAATGTTTGGGGGTTGTAGATAATTTTCTAGCAAAAAAAAAGTTGATTTTTACATGTATGTGAGAAGTGCCAGAATTGGCCCGGTATTGAGGTGGTTAAAAAATAGTGTCAGAACTGGTATTGAGGTGGTTAAAATTATTAAAAAATAAAAGTTGTAAAAATAATTAAAAATACAAATAAATACAACTTTATTTTTTTATTATTTTTTAACCACCTCAATACCAGGCCAGTTATGACACTTCTCACGTACATGTAAAAATCAACTTTATTTTTTATTTTTTGCTAGAAAGTTACTTACACTTGCCACACATTATATATTTTTGTTTTTTTTACAACCTTGTTTTTTTTTGTTATTTTTTTAACAACCTCAATACCAGGCCAATTCTGGCACTTTTCACATACATGTAAAAATTGACTTTTTTTTTTGGTAGAAAATTACTTACAACCCCCAAACATTATATATTGTTTTTATTTGTATTTTTTTTTTTACAACTTTATTTTTTTATAATTTTTTTAACTACCTCAATCCTGGGCCAATTCTGACACTTCTCACATACATGTTAGGCTGCATTCACACCTGAGCATTTTCAGCTTGTAAAACGCTCATTTCAAAATCTCCAAAATGCCCAACAAGCAAAATCCCATTCATTTAAATGGCCCCTGTTCACATCTGAGCGTTCTGTTGCCTGAAGCAAAACGCCTGAAGCTCAAAAAAGTACATGAGCTTCTTTTTAGGCAGATTAAAGGCTTTTTATTACTTTTTGCATTGGCAACCTTAGGACCTCAAATGCCTGTACAAAAACATTGTAAAAACTATTTATTTGTACTTTTTTTTTTTTTTTACACCTGTATTTTTTATTATTTTAATCACCTCAATACCGGGCCAACTCTGACACTTGTCACCTACATGTAAAACATTTTTTTGGGCTAGAAAATTACTTAGAACCCCCAAACACACACACATATATATATATATATATATATATATATATATATATATATATATATATATATATATATATAATATATATTTATATTTGTATATTTATTTTTTAGCAGAGACCCTAGAGAATAAAATGGCGGTCGTTGCAATATTTTACGTCACACTGTATTTGCACAGCGGTCTTTCAAACGCAATTTTTTGGGAAAAAATACACTTTCATGGATTAAAAAAAAAAAACAGTAAAGTTAGCTCAATTTACTTGTATAATGTGAAAGATGATGTTACGCCGAGTAAATAGATACCTAACATGTCACTCTTTAAAATTGCGCCCACTCATGGAATGGTGACAAACTTTGGTACTTAAAAAATCTCCATAGGCGACTCTTTAAACATTTTTAACGGTTACCTGTTTAGAGTTTTCAGAGGAGGTCAAATACTAGAATTATTGATCTCGCTCTAACGCTCACATGTGTGGTGCGAACGTTATTTACCTATGCGACCACGGCTTACGTATGCTTTCGCTTCTGCGAATGATGGGGGCGCTTTACTTTTTTTTTTTTTACTTATTATTTTATTTTAATTTATTTATTTTTTACACTGTCCCTTTAAAAAAAGGTATTTTTTTAGAGGGATCTCTAAGACCACAAATCCCTCCTTTGCACCTAAAAGCATTAAAAACGCCAAGTTTGGCTGTTTTGAATACTGACATTTTTGCTTCCAGGTTACTAGATCAGCTTTGTTCTGGTCTCTGGCCAGCTGGCAGACGTACCGTCTGGTCGGTCGGACCTCCTGGTGGGACGGGAGAGCCCCGGTGGATCAGCGGAAGGCAGCGGGAGGGGGTGGGGGGGGGTGGTCTCCTCCCGCTGCTTGTGATAAGAATCGAGCAGCTGCAGGTATCACCCCTGTACAACCACTTGAAGCAGAATGATGTACAGGTACGTGATTTTGCGGCAAGTAGTTAAAAAATCATTTTAGGCCCGAACATTACACAAAACCCCCAAACATCATATATTTTCTGAAAGCAGACATCCTAGAGAATAAAATAGTGGGAGCTCCAATTTTTATGTCACAAGATATTCCCGCAAAGGTCTAGGAAACGCAAAATTTCAGTAAAAAAACACACTAAAATGAATTTTAGGGGAAACGAATGCAATAAACTACCCAGATTTTTGGTAAAATATAAAAGACGAGGTTGCACCGCGTAAACAGATACCCAACATGTCAATCCTTAAATTTGTGAAATGCCAACAGACTTCAGTACCCTGTATTTTCTATAGGCGACGACTCAGTGGCCCCCTATAGGTCATCAGTTTAGTGTTACGGAGGAGGTCTGGTAATAGTATTATTGCTCACACTCCGGCGTGTGTGGCGATATGTGACATGTGTATCGCAATCTATGTTTTCACACGTAGACGCCCCCCGACGCATGCGTTTACGTTCGTACGTGTGTATATGTGGGGGGTGGGGGGAGGGGGGGCTCAAAAAATGTTTGAGGGGGGGATTTTATGTGCTTGGGTGTAACTTTATTTTTTTAGTTTATTTTTGTTACTTTTTTTTTATCACATAGGGGACAAAAAGTCCCGTATGTGATGATTTTTAGGCGACAGTTTCTCTCTAACTACATCCCGCCCGCCGTATAGAGAAATGACGGTGGACGGGGTGCTCTGTTGTTCTGGGACAACGTCATCTGTCCCCCCCCAGTCTCACTTTGTTGGCGGACCCACGGGGTATGCATCGCGGTGATCGCAGGCGCGCTGTGCCACTGGGGCACGGCGTGACCCCGATCTTGGTAAAGAGCCAATGACGAGATCACATGTAAACAAGGAAATGCCGGTTGTCAGCTCTCCTCGCCTCACACTGGCAGAGTGTGAGGAGAGGAGAGCCAATCAGCGGCATTTCCTCACAGCGAAGATCTGTACAGATAATCAGTGTTGATGGCAGAGAAAAAAAACGCTCCTGCGCACAAGTGGATACCCAGACAAATGTGTAATGACATAGGCCTTGCTGCCCTCAAGGATAGGGAAATCCTAGTAGTCAAAGATAAAAGAGAAAAAAGAGGGTGCACCAGCCTAGTGCATTATCTTTGGATAAAAATGTATTAAGAAGATAAAAAAGCCTACTTACAAAACATAAATGATATAATTGCAGTGTAGTAGCAGCATTCAGTTGAACATAGACAATACTCCAGAGGTCACGGAGGCAATCACAGAAATCACTGCCAACTGACGCGTTTCAAGGGGTAAGTCCCCCCTTCCTCAGAGCACAGCAGTCGCCCTGATTATCTGTGCAGCCCCAACAGTGCCCAGCAGTGATGCCAATTTGTGCCCAGCAGTGAGGCCAATCTGTGCCCATCAGTGATGCAAATCAGTGCTGCCTTTCAGTGCCCATCAGTGCCTGCTCATAAGTGCCGCCTACCAATTCCCATCAGTGCCACCTATCAGTGCTGCATATTAATGCCTCCTTATCAGTGCCCATCATTGCTGTCTCATCAGTGCCCATGCCTTGCAAAACATTCAGTGGAGCCCAGAGGAGACATGCAGGGTCTTTTAGACCAGGCCAATTTTCAGCGCTCTCACATTTTGAATAACAATTTCGTGGTCACACGTACTAAATTTTTAAATTTTTTTTCACACAAATAAAGCTTTCTATCGGTGGTATTTAATCACAGCTGGGTTTTAAAAAGACCGAAAATTTTGAAGAAAATAAAAGGACTGAAAATTTGGGGGAAAGACAAGACCGAAAATTTGGAGAAAAAAAAAAGTTTTCTGTCAGAAAATTTTGTAAATACCGTAAGTCATGTGCGCTGATGAAGCTGCACTGATAGACACTGATAGGTGGCACTGATGAGGCGGCACTGATGAGGCTGCACTGATAGATGGCACTGGTGAGGCGACACTGATAGATGGCACTGGTGAGGCGGCACTGGTGGGCATCAGGAGGCACTGATGAGGGTGTACTGATAGGTAGCTCTGATGGGCACTGGTAGGTGTTACACAAAATTTTACAGTTATCACCAAGAAAGGAAGCGAGGGAAATCTTCCCTCCCAGCACAAATCTCTACCCCCATCCATCCCTCCTCCTAGCTCAAATCCTCTCTCTCCTCAAAGTCCCACAGCACAACCCCCCCCCCCCCCCCCAAAAAAAAAATATATATATATCTTCTAGCACAAATCCTCTACCCCTCAAATTTCAAATCTCCCCCCCCCCCCCCGCTCCAAATCCCCCTTCCCAGCACAGATTTGAACAGTTTTGGAACTTTGACACATGTTAGTAAAATTGTACATATCATCACAACTACTTCCAGGGGAATTATTCCACTTTTTTTTTTTTAAGACAAATTGGGATTCCATTTGGTGGCAAATTGTAATGGACAGCCTCTGATTTTTTTTTTTAATTATTATTATTATCAAGGGAAAACTGGCACAAAATTGTGCTCCCCATGGATTGATTTTCAGAGGTGTAGCCACACAATTAAACCTAGCCTAAAACCCGCACCACCACAGCGCAGTCATTTGCATTGCACACAGTTGCAGGGGGTTGCGGCACGGCCCCATTCACTTGAATGGGTTGCACATGGCAGCGGTACTGTCCACCGAACACAATAGGGGGTATATAACTCTTGCCCCAGCAGCAATGTTTTTCATGTGTGCAACCCCCTCCAGCAACCCCCTTAAAGGGGTTGGTATTCTCACAACTCTTTTTTTATGCCCCCCACAACAGTAAGCTAAGCCTGACTTTACACTATGCAATCTGATTATACAATGTACTTTTAAATCTACCAGCAGCTACGTAATGCAAGAGCCTGCCATCATACTCATTGAATGGGTTGCATAGGGTTGTCCTTTTATTACATAATCTTGGCAAATCCAAAGAACATTGTTCAGAGATTGTACAATCAGACTGTACAGTGTATGACCAGCTTGGATAGGGAATTTCCCCCCTAACATTAGAGAGATTAACCCTTTCACTGCCAGATCAGTTTTTGCATTTTTTTTTTCACACCTGTTAAAATAATTATTTTAGGCATGACAGTTAAAACCCCCAAACATTCTATATTTTCTGAAAGCAGAGACCCTGGGGAATAAAATGGTATTCCTCCTGATTTTTTTTTTACATTACTCAATTTTAGCATAAAGAATTATCAAAGCACAAACTTTAAGTAAAAAAAAAAAAGAAAATGGTTTCAAACATAGACGCCTCACCTCCTGTTATGGTGACAACTGTAACATTTTGAATTTCCCATCATCTTTATACCAGGTGATAATAGTCACCAGACAACTACAGAGGATTCATTTTCTTAGTGGGGGCTGGAAAAAAAAATGAAAAATGAAACTGATCTGAGTTTTTAACTCCTTCCTATTCTTTATAAAACTGCCAAAAAATGTTTTGTCTTTAGATACACTTTAAATAGTGTCAGGGCTTAGTTTAGACCAGCTTTACCCTTTTAACACAGAGGAGCCCTTCAAACAACTTTTCTGTCTCGGGGACCCCTGCTAATAATTATTATCTACTGCTCCCTGTTATTAGCATTACATTACAATAATAAAATAATGTCATATACTTAGCTTCTTTTCTCCCCAGAGCATATTGTTTTTTTCTACCCCCCCCCATCACCCCTTCCTCCATCCCTTTCTATAAGACATTATTATTTTCAGTAATATTCAAGAAATAAAATGAATGGCCAGAAAAGAAAACAAACAGTGACACTTACTTTGGTGGTGAGTGGGAGAAGTGCGCCTTTACAATAGTGTTCAATAGATAAATGTCCACTAACATTGCTAGTAAGTGGAAGAGGTGCCCTCCTACATTGAGGTGTAGGGGAATAAGTGATCCCTTGGATTGATTTTCAGTGGAGAAATGTTCCCTTACATTGGTGATCAGGGGTGAAGGGACCCCTTACTTTGGTGGTCAGTGGGAAAAGCTCCCCCTTATATTAGTAGTCAGTGGGAAAAGCTCCCCCTTACATTGGTAGTCAGTCGGGAAGTCACTCCTTACATTGGTAGTCAGTGGGGAGGTCACTCCTTACATTGGTTGTCAGTGGGGAGGTCACTCCTTACATTGGTAGTCAGTAGAGAGATCACTCTTTACATTGATAGTCAGTGGGGGGGGGTCACTCCTTACATTGGTTGTCAGTAGAGAGATCACTCTTTACATTGATAGTCAGTGGGGAGGTCACTCCTTACATTGGTTGTCAGCAGAGAGGTCACTCTTTACATTGGTAGTCAGTGGGGGAGTCATTCATTACATTGGTAGTTACTGGAGAGGTCACTCCTTACATTGGTAGTCAGTGGAGAGGTCACTCCTTACAATGGTAGTCAGTGGGGAGGTCACTCCTTACATTGGTAGTCAGTGGGGAGGTCACTCCTTACATTGGTAGTCAGTGGGGAGGTCACTCCTTACATTGGTAGTCAGTAGAGAGATCACTCTTTACATTGATAGTCAGTGGGGGGGTCACTCCTTACATTGGTTGTCAGTAGAGAGATCACTCTTTACATTGATAGTCAGTGGGGAGGTCACTCCTTACATTGGTTGTCAGCAGAGAGGTCACTCTTTACATTGGTAGTCAGTGGGGGAGTCATTCATTACATTGGTAGTTACTGGAGAGGTCACTCCTTACATTGGTAGTCAGTGGAGAGGTCACTCCTTACAATGGTAGTCAGTGGGGAGGTCACTCCTTACATTGGTAGTCAGTGGGGAGGTCACTCCTTACATTGGTAGTCAGTGGGGAGGTCACTCCTTACATTGGTAGTCAGTAGAGAGATCACTCTTTACATTGATAGTCAGTGGGGGGGTCACTCCTTACATTGGTTGTCAGTAGAGAGATCACTCTTTACATTGATAGTCAGTGGGGGGGTCACTCCTTACATTGGTTGTCAGCAGAGAGGTCACTCTTTACATTGGTAGTCAGTGGGGGAGTCATTCATTACATTGGTAGTTACTGGAGAGGTCACTCCTTACATTGGTAGTCAGTGGGGAGGTCACTCCTTACATTGGTAGTCAGTGGGGAGGTCACTCCTTACATTGGTAGTCAGTGGGGAGGTCACTCCTTACATTGGTAGTCAGTGGGGAGGTCACTCCTTACATTGGTAGTCAGTGGGAAGGTCACTCCTTACATTGCTAGTAAGTGGGAGAGGTGCCCTCCTACATTGAGGTGTAGGGGAATAAGTGATCCCTTGGATTGATTTTCAGTGGAGAAATGTTCCCTTACATTGGTGATCAGGGGTGAAGGGACCCCTTATTTTGGTGGTCAGTGGGAAAAGCTCCCCCTTATATTAGTAGTCAGTGGGAAAAGCTCCCCCTTACATTGGTAGTCAGTCGGGAAGTCACTCCTTACATTGGTAGTCAGTGGGGAGGTCACTCCTTACATTGGTAGTCAGTGGGGAGGTCACTCCTTACATTGGTAGTCAGTGGGGAGGTCACTCCTTACATTGGTAGTCAGTGGGGAGGTCACTCCTTACATTGGTAGTCAGTGGGGAGGTCACTCCTTACATTGGTAGTCAGTAGAGAGATCACTCTTTACATTGATAGTCAGTGGGGAGGTCACTCCTTACATTGGTTGTCAGCAGAGAGGTCACTCTTTACATTGGTAGTCAGTGGGGAGGTCACTCCTTACATTGGTTGTCAGCAGAGAGGTCACTCTTTACATTGGTAGTCAGTGGGGAGGTCACTCCTTACATTGGTAGTCAGTAGAGAGATCACTCTTTACATTGATAGTCAGTGGGGAGGTCACTCCTTACATTGGTTGTCAGTAGAGAGATCACTCTTTACATTGATAGTCAGTGGGGAGGTCACTCCTTACATTGGTTGTCAGCAGAGAGGTCACTCTTTACATTGGTAGTCAGTGGGGGAGTCATTCATTACATTGGTAGTTACTGGAGAGGTCACTCCTTACATTGGTAGTCAGTGGAGAGGTCACTCCTTACATTGGTTGTCAGTGGGGAGGTCACTCCTTACAATGGTAGTCAGTGGGGAGGTCACTCCTTACATTGGTAGTCAGTGGGGGAGTCATTCATTACATTGGTAGTTATTGGAGAGGTCACTCCTTACATTGGTTGTCAGTGGGGAGGTCACTCCTAACATTGGTAGTCAGTGGGGAGGTCACTCCTTACATTGGTAGTCAGTGGGGAGGTCACTCCTTACAATGGTAGTCAGTGGAGAGGTCACTCCTTACATTGGTAGTCAGTAGAGAGATCACTCTTTACATTGATAGTCAGTGGGGGGGTCACTCCTTACATTGGTTGTCAGTAGAGAGATCACTCTTTACATTGATAGTCAGTGGGGAGGTCACTCCTTACATTGGTTGTCAGCAGAGAGGTCACTCCTTACAATGGTTGTCAGCAGAGAGGTCACTCTTTACATTGGTAGTCAGTGGGGGAGTCATTCATTACATTGGTAGTTACTGGAGAGGTCACTCCTTACATTGGTAGTCAGTGGAGAGGTCACTCCTTACATTGGTTGTCAGTGGGGAGGTCACTCCTTACATTGGTAGTCAGTGGGAAGGTCACTCCTTACATTGCTAGTAAGTGGGAGAGGTGCCCTCCTACATTGAGGTGTAGGGGAATAAGTGATCCCTTGGATTGATTTTCAGTGGAGAAATGTTCCCTACATTGGTGATCAGGGGTGAAGGGACCCCTTACTTTGGTGGTCAGTGGGAAAAGCTCCCCCTTATATTAGTAGTCAGTGGGAAAAGCTCCCCCTTACATTGGTAGTCAGTCGGGAAGTCACTCCTTACATTGGTAGTCAGTGGGGAGGTCACTCCTTACATTGGTAGTCAGTGGGGAGGTCACTCCTTACATTGGTAGTCAGTGGGGAGGTCACTCCTTACATTGGTAGTCAGTGGGGAGATCACTCCTTACAATGGTAGTCAGTGGAGAGGTCACTCCATACATTGGTTGTCAGTGGGGAGGTCACTCCTTACATTGGTAGTCAGTGGAGAGGTCACTCCATACATTGATAGTCAGTGGGGAGGTCACTCCTTACATTGGTTGTCAGTAGAGAGATCACTCTTTACATTGATAGTCAGTGGGGAGGTCACTCCTTACATTGGTTGTCAGTGGAGAGGTCACTCCATACACTGGTTGTCAGCAGAGAGGTCACTCCTTACATTGGTAGTCAGTGGGGAGGTCACTCCTTACATTGGTAGTCAGTGGGGGAGTCATTCATTACATTGGTAGTTATTGGAGAGGTCACTCCTTACATTGGTTGTCAGTGGGGAGGTCACTCCTAACATTGGTTGTCAGTAGAGAGGTCACTCCTTACAATGGTAGTCAGTGGGGAGGTCACTCCTTACATTGGTAGTCAGTGGGAAGGTCACTCCTTACATTGGTAGTCAGTGGGAAGGTCCTTCCTTATATTGGTAGTCAGTGGAGAGGTCACTCCTTACATTGGTAGTCAGTGGGGAGGTCACTCCTTACATTGGTAGTCAGTGGGGAGGTCACTCCTTACATTGGTAGTCAGTGGGAAGGTCACTCCTTACATTGCTAGTAAGTGGGAGAGGTGCCCTCCTACATTGAGGTGTAGGGGAATAAGTGATCCCTTGGATTGATTTTCAGTGGAGAAATGTTCCCTTACATTGGTGATCAGGGGTGAAGGGACCCCTTACTTTGGTGGTCAGTGGGAAAAGCTCCCCCTTATATTAGTAGTCAGTGGGAAAAGCTCCCCCTTACATTGGTAGTCAGTCGGGAAGTCACTCCTTACATTGGTAGTCAGTGGGGAGGTCACTCCTTACATTGGTAGTCAGTGGGGAGGTCACTCCTTACATTGGTAGTCAGTGGGGAGGTCACTCCTTACATTGGTAGTCAGTGGGGAGGTCACTCCTTACATTGGTAGTCAGTGGGAAGGTCACTCCTTACATTGCTAGTAAGTGGGAGAGGTGCCCTCCTACATTGAGGTGTAGGGGAATAAGTGATCCCTTGGATTGATTTTCAGTGGAGAAATGTTCCCTTACATTGGTGATCAGGGGTGAAGGGACCCCTTATTTTGGTGGTCAGTGGGAAAAGCTCCCCCTTATATTAGTAGTCAGTGGGAAAAGCTCCCCCTTACATTGGTAGTCAGTCGGGAAGTCACTCCTTACATTGGTAGTCAGTGGGGAGGTCACTCCTTACATTGGTAGTCAGTGGGGAGGTCACTCCTTACATTGGTAGTCAGTGGGGAGGTCACTCCTTACATTGGTAGTCAGTGGGGAGGTCACTCCTTACATTGGTAGTCAGTGGGGAGGTCACTCCTTACATTGGTAGTCAGTAGAGAGATCACTCTTTACATTGATAGTCAGTGGGGAGGTCACTCCTTACATTGGTTGTCAGCAGAGAGGTCACTCTTTACATTGGTAGTCAGTGGGGAGGTCACTCCTTACATTGGTTGTCAGCAGAGAGGTCACTCTTTACATTGGTAGTCAGTGGGGAGGTCACTCCTTACATTGGTAGTCAGTAGAGAGATCACTCTTTACATTGATAGTCAGTGGGGAGGTCACTCCTTACATTGGTTGTCAGTAGAGAGATCACTCTTTACATTGATAGTCAGTGGGGAGGTCACTCCTTACATTGGTTGTCAGCAGAGAGGTCACTCTTTACATTGGTAGTCAGTGGGGGAGTCATTCATTACATTGGTAGTTACTGGAGAGGTCACTCCTTACATTGGTAGTCAGTGGAGAGGTCACTCCTTACATTGGTTGTCAGTGGGGAGGTCACTCCTTACAATGGTAGTCAGTGGGGAGGTCACTCCTTACATTGGTAGTCAGTGGGGGAGTCATTCATTACATTGGTAGTTATTGGAGAGGTCACTCCTTACATTGGTTGTCAGTGGGGAGGTCACTCCTAACATTGGTAGTCAGTGGGGAGGTCACTCCTTACATTGGTAGTCAGTGGGGAGGTCACTCCTTACAATGGTAGTCAGTGGAGAGGTCACTCCTTACATTGGTAGTCAGTAGAGAGATCACTCTTTACATTGATAGTCAGTGGGGGGGTCACTCCTTACATTGGTTGTCAGTAGAGAGATCACTCTTTACATTGATAGTCAGTGGGGAGGTCACTCCTTACATTGGTTGTCAGCAGAGAGGTCACTCCTTACAATGGTTGTCAGCAGAGAGGTCACTCTTTACATTGGTAGTCAGTGGGGGAGTCATTCATTACATTGGTAGTTACTGGAGAGGTCACTCCTTACATTGGTAGTCAGTGGAGAGGTCACTCCTTACATTGGTTGTCAGTGGGGAGGTCACTCCTTACATTGGTAGTCAGTGGGAAGGTCACTCCTTACATTGCTAGTAAGTGGGAGAGGTGCCCTCCTACATTGAGGTGTAGGGGAATAAGTGATCCCTTGGATTGATTTTCAGTGGAGAAATGTTCCCTACATTGGTGATCAGGGGTGAAGGGACCCCTTACTTTGGTGGTCAGTGGGAAAAGCTCCCCCTTATATTAGTAGTCAGTGGGAAAAGCTCCCCCTTACATTGGTAGTCAGTCGGGAAGTCACTCCTTACATTGGTAGTCAGTGGGGAGGTCACTCCTTACATTGGTAGTCAGTGGGGAGGTCACTCCTTACATTGGTAGTCAGTGGGGAGGTCACTCCTTACATTGGTAGTCAGTGGGGAGATCACTCCTTACAATGGTAGTCAGTGGAGAGGTCACTCCATACATTGGTTGTCAGTGGGGAGGTCACTCCTTACATTGGTAGTCAGTGGAGAGGTCACTCCATACATTGATAGTCAGTGGGGAGGTCACTCCTTACATTGGTTGTCAGTAGAGAGATCACTCTTTACATTGATAGTCAGTGGGGAGGTCACTCCTTACATTGGTTGTCAGTGGAGAGGTCACTCCATACACTGGTTGTCAGCAGAGAGGTCACTCCTTACATTGGTAGTCAGTGGGGAGGTCACTCCTTACATTGGTAGTCAGTGGGGGAGTCATTCATTACATTGGTAGTTATTGGAGAGGTCACTCCTTACATTGGTTGTCAGTGGGGAGGTCACTCCTAACATTGGTTGTCAGTAGAGAGGTCACTCCTTACAATGGTAGTCAGTGGGGAGGTCACTCCTTACATTGGTAGTCAGTGGGAAGGTCACTCCTTACATTGGTAGTCAGTGGGAAGGTCCTTCCTTATATTGGTAGTCAGTGGAGAGGTCACTCCTTACATTGGTAGTCAGTGGGGAGGTCACTCCTTACATTGGTAGTCAGTGGGGAGGTCACTCCTTACATTGGTAGTCAGTGGGGAGGTCACTCCTTACATTGGTTGTCAGTGGGGAGGTCACTCCTTACATTGGTTGTCAGTGGGAAGGTCCCTCCTTACATTGGTAGTCAGTGGAGAGGTCACTCCTTACATTGGTTGTCAGCAGAGAGGTCACTTCTTACATTGGTTGTCAGTGGAGAGGTCACTCCTTACATTGGTTGTCAGTGGGGAGGTCACTCCTTACATTGGTTGTCAGTGGGGAGGTCATTCCTTACATTGGTTGTCAGTGGGGAGGTCACTCCTTACATTGGTTGTCAGTGGAGAGGTCACTCCTTACATTGGTAGTCAGTAGAGAGGTCACTCATTACATTGGTTGTCAGTGGGGAGGTCACTCCTTACATTGGTTGTCAGTGGGAAGGTCCCTCCTTACATTGGTAGTCAGTGGGGAGGTCACTCCTTACATTGGTAGTCAGTGGAGAGGTCGCTCCTTACATTAGTAGTCAGTAGGGAGGTCACTCCTTACATTGGTAGTCAGTAGGGAGGTCACTCCTTACATTGGTTGTCAGTGGAGAGGTCACTCCATACACTGGTTGTCAGCAGAGAGGTCACTCTTTACATTGGTAGTCAGTGGGGGAGTCATTCATTACATTGGTAGTTACTGGAGAGGTCACTCCTTACATTGGTAGTCAGTGGAGAGGTCACTCCTTACATTGGTAGTCAGTGGAGAGGTCACTCCTTACATTGGTTGTCAGTGGGGAGGTCACTCCTTACATTGGTAGTCAGTGGGGAGGTCACTCCTTACATTGGTAGTCAGTAGGGAGGTCACTCCTTACATTGGTTGTCAGTGGAGAGGTCACTTTGGTTGTCAGCAGAGAGGTCACTCTTTACATTGGTAGTCAGTGGGGGAGTCATTCATTACATTGGTAGTTACTGGAGAGGTCACTCCTTACATTGGTTGTCAGTGGGGAGGTCACTCCTAACATTGGTTGTCAGTAGAGAGGTCACTCCTTACAATGGTAGTCAGTGGGGAGGTCACTCCTTACATTGGTAGTCAGTGGGGAGGTCACTCCTTACATTGGTAGTCAGTAGGGAGGTCACTCCTTACATTGGTTGTCAGTGGAGAGGTCACTCCATACACTGGTTGTCAGCAGAGAGGTCACTCTTTACATTGGTAGTCAGTGGGGGAGTCATTCATTACATTGGTAGTTACTGGAGAGGTCACTCCTTACATTGGTAGTCAGTGGGGAGGTCACTCCTTACATTGGTAGTCAGTGGGGAGGTCACTCCTTACATTGGTAGTCAGTGGGAAGGTCACTCCTTACATTGGTAGTCAGTGGGAAGGTCACTCCTTACATTGGTAGTCAGTGGGGAGGTCACCCCTTACATTGGTAGTCAGTGGGGAGGTCACTCCTTACATTGGTTGTCAGTGGGGAGGTCATTCCTTACATTGGTTGTCAGTGGGAAGGTCCCTCCTTACATTGGTAGTCAGTGGAGAGGTCACTCCTTACATTGGTTGTCAGTGGGAAGGTCCCTCCTTACATTGGTAGTCAGTGGGAAGGTCACTCCTTACATTGGTAGTCAGTGGGGAGGTCACTCCTTACATTGGTAGTCAGTGGGGAGGTCACTCCTTACATTGGTAGTCAGTGGGAAGGTCACTCCTTACATTGGTAGTCAGTGGGAAGGTCACTCCTTACATTGGTAGTCAGTGGGGAGGTCACTCCTTACATTGGTAGTCAGTGGAGAGGTCACTCCTTACATTGGTTGTCAGTGGGAAGGTCCCTCCTTACATTGGTAGTCAGTGGGGAGGTCACTCCTTACATTGGTAGTCAGTGGGGAGGTCACTCCTAACATTGGTTGTCAGTAGAGAGGTCACTCCTTACAATGGTAGTCAGTGGGGAGGTCACTCCTTACATTGGTAGTCAGTGGGAAGGTCACTCCTTACATTGGTAGTCAGTAGAGAGGTCACTCCTTACAATGGTAGTCAGTGGGGAGGTCACTCCTTACATTGGTAGTCAGTGGGGAGGTCACTCCTAACATTGGTTGTCAGTAGAGAGGTCACTCCTTACAATGGTAGTCAGTGGGGAGGTCACTCCTTACATTGGTAGTCAGTGGGGAGGTCACTCCTTACATTGGTAGTCAGTGGGAAGGTCACTCCTTACATTGGTAGTCAGTGGGGAGGTCACTCCTTACATTGGTAGTCAGTGGGGAGGTCACTCCTTACATTGGTAGTCAGTGGGGAGGTCACTCCTTACATTGGTTGTCAGTGGGGAGGTCATTCCTTACATTGGTTGTCAGTGGGAAGGTCCCTCCTTACATTGGTAGTCAGTGGAGAGGTCACTCCTTACATTGGTTGTCAGTGGGAAGGTCCCTCCTTACATTGGTAGTCAGTGGGGAGGTCACGCCTTACATTGGTTGTCAGTGGGAAGGTCCCTCCTTACATTGGTAGTCAGTGGAGAGGTCACTCCTTACATTGGTTGTCAGCAGAGAGGTCACTTCTTACATTGGTTGTCAGTGGGGAGGTCATTCCTTACATTGGTTGTCAGTGGGAAGGTCCCTCCTTACATTGGTAGTCAGTGGAGAGGTCACTCCTTACATTGGTAGTCAGTGGGAAGGTCCCTCCTTATATTGGTAGTCAGTGGGGAGGTCACTCCTTACATTGGTAGTCAGTGGGGAGGTCACTCCTTACATTGGTAGTCAGTGGGAAGGTCCCTCCTTACATTGGTAGTCAGTGGGAAGGTCACTCCTTACATTGGTAGTCAGTGGGGAGGTCACTCCTTACATTGGTAGTCAGTGGGAAGGTCACTCCTTACATTGGTAGTCAGTGGGGAGGTCACTCCTTACATTGGTAGTCAGTGGGAAGGTCACTCCTTACATTGGTAGTCAGTGGGGAGGTCACTCCTTACATTGGTAGTCAATGGAACATGCCTTTTTTCTTATTGGTAGCCAGTGACCCTTTACATTGGTATAACCACTTAAACTCTGGAAGGTTTCACCCCCTTTATGACCAGGCCATTTTTTGCGATACAGCACTGCGTCACTTTAACTGACAATTCCATTGGCGTATGACACTGTACACAAAATAAAATTGATGTCCTTTTTTTCCCACAAATAGAGGTTTCTTTTGGTGGTATTTGATCACCTCTGCGGATTCTCCTACGGGAGATTGTTGTCACATGTACCACACAGCCCATACTTGATATTCCTGCAGCTCCTTTAATGTTGCTGTAGGCCTCTTGGCAGCCTCCCTGAAAAGTTTTCTTCTCGTCTTTTCATCAATTTTGGAGGGACGTCCAGGTCTTGGTAATGTAACTGTTGTGCCATATTTTCTCCACTTGATGATGACGGTCTTCACTGTGTTCCATGGTACTCACCCTTTGCCTGCTGGCTGCCTTTTAATGGGCCAGAGTTTAGTTCCCCTTTAACATTTGTATCTGGAATATATATTTAAGAATGTGCCCGCTGTCAGATGAACAAGAAAACAATAAAACAGGTCAGTTGTGTGTATTCATTGCCTCTAAGTTTTATAATACGCTGTCTATTTAAAATACGCATTTGCGATTTACAAAAGCCCATTACCATTGTTGATCGGCTAATGGCATTGCTTTTAACCTGGACAGACACACAATCAATGGGATTTTTTATTTTACGTATCAGGGTATATTTTATTATCTCCATCCAATTTATGGCTAACACTACGGGGGGGTTATTTACGAAAGGCAAATCCACTTCGCATTACAAGTGCAAATAGCACTTGAAATTGCACTGAAAGTGCACTTGGAAGTGCAGTCGCTGTAGATCCAAGGGGGACATGCAAGGAAAATAAAAAAACGCATTTTAGCTTGCACATGATTGGATAATAAAATCAGCAGAGCTTCCCCTCATTTCAGATCTACCCCCCAGATTTATAGCGACTGCACTTCCAAGTGCACTCAGTCCAATTTCAAGTGCACTTTGCAATTGTAGTTTGCACTTGTAGTGCAAAGTGGATTTGCCTTTAGTAAATAACTTCCTATGTCTTTTTTTTTAAATACGTTATTCTGTAGGCTTATTTTTGAAATGTAGTCATGTTTTTTTTTTTTCTTTTCTTTTCAAATGTCACAGACTCTGGGTCTGGTTTAGTAGCGAGAGAGGCTTCACCGCACAGGTATGGATTCAAGCCAGGTGTAGACAAAATGATTGCCTCCAAAAGGAAAGAGCCCCAGGTGCTGGCTAATGCTGAGTCAGGCAGGAAGTATACGAAAAGATCCTGACAGCCGCACACCAGGAAAATATGCAAGTGTCTTTATTATAAAATCGGGATCATAGAGCATACAGGACACTGTAGCGGAAAAGTACAGGCAAACATCTAACGCGTTTCGCACTTATGCTAAGTGCTTACTCATACCCAGAAGTTATTATTATTATTATACAGGATTTATATAGCGCCAACAGTTTACGCAGCACTTTACAATATAAAAAGGAGACAATACAATAAAATACAAGAGGATTAAGAGGGCCCTGCTCAGAAAAGCTTACAATCTAATAGGGTGGGGCAGGTGGTACAAAAGGTTGTAACTGTGGGGAATGAGCTGATGGAAGTGGTAGGAGATTGGAGACGTGATAGGCTTTCCTGAAGAGGTGAGTTTTCAGGGATTGCCTGAAGGTAGCAAGAGTAGGGGCTAGCCGGACCGCTGGAGGTAGTGAGTTCCAGAGGATGGGAGAGGCTCTGGAGAAATCCTGGAGATGAGCATAAGAGGAGGAGACGAGAGAGTTTGAGAGTAGGAGGTCTTGAGAAGAGCGGAGAGGACAATTTGGGTGATATTACTATTATACCGCGTACACACGAGCGGAATGTCCGACAAAAAAAGTCAGACGGAAGCTTTTCATCGTATATTCCGATCGTGTGTATGCCTCATCGGACTTTCTTTTTCGAAAATTCTGACGGACCTAGAAATAGAACATGTTCTAAATATTTCCGACGGAAACAATTCCTATCAGGAAAACCGCTCGTCTGTATGCTGTTCCGACGGACCAAAAACTACGCATGCTCTGAAGCAAGTACGAGACGGAAGCTATTGGCTACTGGCTATTCAACTTCCTTTTTCTAGTCCCATCATATGTGTTGTACGTCACCGCGTTCTGGACGGTCGGACTTTGGTGTCATTGTGTGTACGCAAGACAGTTTCAGCAGAATTCCCTCGGAACCCCGTCAGAAAAACCTTCAGAGTTTATTTCGACGGGAAAACCGGTCGTGTGTATGCGGCATTAAAGTGCAGGAACTTGCACTTTAATAGTAAGGGGGCCCATCTGTTGGGAAAAAGACCACATAAGCAGAAAAATGGATCATCTTCCAGCGAGGGGCATGTCAACTGCATTAGATTATTGGATACCAAAGCAGAGGAGATATAAACAGAAAATAAAGGGTAATGTATCTTATAAACAGGAGGACGCCTATATTGAGTATACCAGGACCATAATTGCCCATACCAGCCTGTACTGCTGAAAAAAAAAAGAAAAAAGGAGAATATTGACTGAAAAGTCTCCAAAAAGAAAAAAGATAAGAAAACAAGAAGCAGGCAATGGCTTCATAAATTAGGTAGGTACTGTAAGGGCTCTGCTAACTCCAACAAAGCAACATCTACGCTA
Source organism: Aquarana catesbeiana (assembly GCF_042186555.1). NCBI lineage: Eukaryota > Metazoa > Chordata > Amphibia > Anura > Ranidae > Aquarana > Aquarana catesbeiana. The sequence continues at coordinate 224,156,757 of NC_133333.1, read as the reverse complement.
GACAGGACCTGATCAGGGTCAGAGGTGTGGTCTCGAGTCCGTCATAAGAACCCCCCAACAATGATGGTTACCAGAAGGCTGTAATAATGCCCCCCCCCCACCCCCATCATTAGTGGTCAGTGGCAGGCTTAGGCTGTAATAATAACCCCATCCCCTCCAAGCATGCATGATCAGTGGCAGGCTGTAATAATAACCTCCCCCCCAGTATTAGTGGTCAATGACAAGCTATAATAACCCCCCACACACCAGGATTGGTGGTCAGTGACAAGCTCAAATAAAATCCCTGCCATTGTTGATAGTGAATGGTAGGCTGTATTGACTCCCCACCCCTGGGCAGTGGTAGTCAGTGGCATTCTTAAGCGGTAATAGGAGCCCCCCCCAGCAGCAGTGGTCAGTGGCAAGTTGTAGTAATAACTCCCCCTCCCCAGCGTTGGTTGTCAGTGGCAGGCTTTGAACCCCCTCCTCCCAGGATTGGTGGTCAGTGGCAGGCTGTATATATAATCCCCCTTAGCATTGGTGGTCAGTGGCAGGCTGTGTATCCCCTCCCACCAGGATTGGTGATCAGTGGCATTCTGTAGATATAACCTCCCCCAGCATCGGTGGGCAGTGGCAGGCTGTAAATCCCCTCCCCCCCGGATTGGTGGTCAGTGGTAGGTTGTAAACCCCCTCCCACCGGGATTGGTGGTCAGTGTCAGGCTTTAAACCCCCTCCCCCCAGGATTGGTGATCAGTGGCAGGTTGTAAACCCCCTCCCCCGAGGATTGGTGGTCAGTGGCAGGCTTTAAACCCCCTACCCCCCAGGATTGGTGATCAATGGCAGGTTGTAAACCCCCTCCCCCCAGGATTGGTGGTCAGTGGCAGGCTATAAACCCCCTCCTCCCTGGATTGGTGGTCAGTGGCAGGCTGTAAATTCCCTCCTCCCTGGATTGATGGTCAGTGGCAGGCTGTAAACCTCCTCTCCCCAGGATTGGTGCTCCGTGGAAGGCTGTAAACCCCCTCCCCCCAGGATTGGTGGTCCATGGAAGGCTGTAAACCCCCTCTCCCCAGGATTGGTGGTCCTTGGAAGGCTGTAAATCCCCTCCCCCTGAATTGGTGGTCAGTGGCAGGCTGTAAACCCCCTCCCCCCAGGATTGCTGGTCAGTGGTAGCTTGTAAACCCCTCCCCCCGGAATTGGTGGTCAGTGGCAAATTGTAAAACCCCCTCCCCCCAGGATTGGTGGTCGGTGGAAGGCTGTAAACCCCCTCCCCCCAGGATTGGTGGTCAATGGCAGGCTGTAAACCCCCTCCTCCCTGGTTTGGTGGTCAGTGGCAGGCTATAACCCCCTCCCCCCAGGACTGGTGGTCAGTGGCAGGCTGTAAACCCCCTTCCCCCAGCACTGGTGGTCAGTGGCAGGCTGTAAACCCCCTCCCCCAGGATTGGTGGTCCATGGAAGGCTGTAAACCCCCTCCCCCAGGATTGGTGGTCGGTGGAAGGCTGTAAACCCCCTCCCCCCTGGATTGGTGGTCCATGGCAGGCTGTAGTCCCCTCCCCCAGGAATGGTGGTCAGTGGCAGGCTGTAGTCCCCCTCCCCCCAGAGCTGGTGGTGATTAGTTTACTAACCTGATCACTAGCTCCTGCGCTGCTTCCCCTGTCCCCGCTCTCTACCCCCCTCCCCCCAGGACTGGTGGCCAGTGGCAATCTGTAGCCCCCTCCCCCCAGGATTGGTGGTCAGTGGAAGGCTGTAGCCCCCTCCCCCAGGAATGGTGGTCAGTGGCAGGCTGTAGCCCCCTCCCCCCAGGAATGGTGGTCAGTGGCAGGCTGTAGCCCCCTCCCCCCCAGGAATGGTGGTCAGTGGCAGGCTGTAAATCCCCTCCTCCCTGGATTGATGGTCAGTGGCAGGCTGTAAACCTCCTCCCCCCAGGATTGGTGCTCCGTGGAAGGCTGTAAACCCCCTCCTCCCTGGATTGGGGGTCGGTGGAAGGCTATAACCCCCTCCCCCCAGGATTGGTGGTCAGTGGAAGGCTGTAAACCCCCTCCCCCTGGATTGGTGGTCCGTGGAAGGCTGTAAACCCCCTCCCCCCAGGATTGGTGGTCCATGGAAGGCTGTAAACCCCCTCTCCCCAGGATTGGTGGTCCGTGGAAGGCTGTGAATCCCCTCCCCCTGAATTGGTGGTCAGTGGCAGGCTGTAAACCCCCTCCCCCCCAGTATTGCTGGTCAGTGGTAGGTTGTAAACCCCTCCCCCCAGAATTGGTGGTCAGTGGCAAATTGTAAAAAACCCTCCCCCCAGGATTGGTGGTCGGTAGAAGGCTGTAAACCCCCTCCCCCCAGGATTGGTGGTCAATAGCAGGCTGTAAACACCCTCCTCCCTGGTTTGGTGGTCAGTGGCAGGCTATAACCCCCTCCCCCCAGGACTGGGGGTCAGTGGCAGGCTGTAAACCCCCTCCCCCCAGCACTGGTGGTCAGTGGCAGGCTATAAACCCCCTCCCCCAGGATTGGTGGTCCATGGAAGGCTGTAAACCCCCTCCCCCCAGGATTGGTGGTCGGTGGAAGGCTGTAAACCCCCTCCCCCCTGGATTGGTGGTCCGTGGCAGACTGTAGTCCCCTCCCCCAGGAATGGTGGTCAGTGGCAGGCTGTAGTCCCCCTCCCCACAGAGCTGGTGGTGATTGGTTTACTAACCTGATCACTAGCTCCTGCGCTGCTTCCCCTGTCCCGGGTCTCTACCCCCCTCCCCCCAGGACTGGTGGCCAGTGGCAGTCTGTAGCCCCCTCCCCCAGGATTGGTGGTCAGTGGAAGGCTGTAGCCCCCTCCCCCCAGGAATGGTGGTCAGTGGCAGGCTGTAGCCCCCTCCCCCCCAGGAATGGTGGTCAGTGGCAGACTGTAGCCCCCTTCCCCCAGGAATGGTGGTCAGTGGCAGGCTGTAGCCCCCTCCCCCCAGGATTGGTGGCAGTGGCAGGCTGTATCCCCTGCCCCTCAGGATTGGTGGTCAGTGGCAGGCTGTAAACCCCCTCCATACAGGATTGGTGGTCGTAGCAGGCTGTATCCCCCTCCCCCCAGGATTGGTGGTCAGTGGCAGGCTGTAGTCCCCTCTCCCCAGGACTGGTGGTCAGTGGCAGGTTGTAAACCCCCTCCCCCCAGGATTGGTGGTCAGTGGCAGGCTGTAAACCCCCTCCTCCCTAGATTAGTGGTTGTGGCAGGCTGTAAACCCCCTCCCCCAGTATCGGTGGTCAGTGGAAGGCTGTAAACCCACTCCCCCCAGGATTGGTGGTCGGTGGTAGGCTGTAGTCCCCTCCCCCAGGACTGGTGGTCAGTGACAGGCTGTAAACCCCCTCCCCCCCAGGACTGGTGGCCAGTGGCAGTCTGTAGCCCCCCTTCCCCCAGCACTGGTGGTCAGTGGCAGGCTGTAAACCCCCTCCCCCAGGATTGGTGGTCCATGGAAGGCTGTAAACCCCCTCCCCCAGGATTGGTGGTCGGTGGAAGGCTGTAAACCCCCTCCCCCCTGGATTGGTGGTCAATGGCAGGCTGTAAACCCCCTCCTCCCTGGTTTGGTGGTCAGTGGCAGGCTATAACCCCCTCCCCCCAGGACTGGTGGTCAGTGGCAGGCTGTAAACCCCCTTCCCCCAGCACTGGTGGTCAGTGGCAGGCTGTAAACCCCCTCCCCCAGGATTGGTGGTCCATGGAAGGCTGTAAACCCCCTCCCCCAGGATTGGTGGTCGGTGGAAGGCTGTAAACCCCCTCCCCCCTGGATTGGTGGTCCATGGCAGGCTGTAGTCCCCTCCCCCAGGAATGGTGGTCAGTGGCAGGCTGTAGTCCCCCTCCCCCCAGAGCTGGTGGTGATTAGTTTACTAACCTGATCACTAGCTCCTGCGCTGCTTCCCCTGTCCCCGCTCTCTACCCCCCTCCCCCCAGGACTGGTGGCCAGTGGCAATCTGTAGCCCCCTCCCCCCAGGATTGGTGGTCAGTGGAAGGCTGTAGCCCCCTCCCCCAGGAATGGTGGTCAGTGGCAGGCTGTAGCCCCCTCCCCCCAGGATTGGTGGTCAGTGGCAGGCTGTAGCCCCCTCCCCCCCAGGAATGGTGGTCAGTGGCAGGCTGTAAATCCCCTCCTCCCTGGATTGATGGTCAGTGGCAGGCTGTAAACCTCCTCTCCCCAGGATTGGTGCTCCGTGGAAGGCTGTAAACCCCCTCCTCCCTGGATTGGGGGTCGGTGGAAGGCTATAACCCCCTCCCCCCAGGATTGGTGGTCAGTGGAAGGCTGTAAACCCCCTCCCCCTGGATTGGTGGTCCGTGGAAGGCTGTAAACCCCCTCCCCCCAGGATTGGTGGTCCATGGAAGGCTGTAAACCCCCTCTCCCCAGGATTGGTGGTCCGTGGAAGGCTGTGAATCCCCTCCCCCTGAATTGGTGGTCAGTGGCAGGCTGTAAACCCCCTCCCCCCCAGTATTGCTGGTCAGTGGTAGGTTGTAAACCCCTCCCCCCAGAATTGGTGGTCAGTGGCAAATTGTAAAAAACCCTCCCCCCAGGATTGGTGGTCGGTGGAAGGCTGTAAACACCCTCCTCCCTGGTTTGGTGGTCAGTGGCAGGCTATAACCCCCTCCCCCCAGGACTGGGGGTCAGTGGCAGGCTGTAAACCCCCTCCCCCCAGCACTGGTGGTCAGTGGCAGGCTATAAACCCCCTCCCCCAGGATTGGTGGTCCATGGAAGGCTGTAAACCCCCTCCCCCCAGGATTGGTGGTCGGTGGAAGGCTGTAAACCCCCTCCCCCCTGGATTGGTGGTCCGTGGCAGACTGTAGTCCCCTCCCCCAGGAATGGTGGTCAGTGGCAGGCTGTAGTCCCCCTCCCCCCAGAGCTGGTGGTGATTGGTTTACTAACCTGATCACTAGCTCCTGCGCTGCTTCCCCTGTCCCGGGTCTCTACCCCCCTCCCCCCAGGACTGGTGGCCAGTGGCAGTCTGTAGCCCCCTCCCCCAGGATTGGTGGTCAGTGGAAGGCTGTAGCCCCCTCCCCCCAGGAATGGTGGTCAGTGGCAGGCTGTAGCCCCCTCCCCCCAGGAATGGTGGTCAGTGGCAGACTGTAGCCCCCTTCCCCCAGGAATGGTGGTCAGTGGCAGGCTGTAGCCCCCTCCCCCCAGGATTGGTGGCAGTGGCAGGCTGTATCCCCTGCCCCTCAGGATTGGTGGTCAGTGGCAGGCTGTAAACCCCCTCCATACAGGATTGGTGGTCGTAGCAGGCTGTATCCCCCTCCCCCCAGGATTGGTGGTCAGTGGCAGGCTGTAGTCCCCTCTCCCCAGGACTGGTGGTCAGTGGCAGGTTGTAAACCCCCTCCCCCCAGGATTGGTGGTCAGTGGCAGGCTGTAAACCCCCTCCTCCCTAGATTAGTGGTTGTGGCAGGCTGTAAACCCCCTCCCCCAGTATCGGTGGTCAGTGGAAGGCTGTAAACCCACTCCCCCCAGGATTGGTGGTCGGTGGTAGGCTGTAGTCCCCTCCCCCAGGACTGGTGGTCAGTGACAGGCTGTAAACCCCCTCCCCCCCAGGACTGGTGGCCAGTGGCAGTCTGTAGCCCCCCCCCAGGATTGGTGGTCAGTGGCAGGCTGTAGCCCCCTCCCCCCAGGAATGGTGGTCAGTGGCAGGCTGTAGTCCCCTCCCCCCAGGATTGGTGGTCGGTGGCAGACTGTAAACCCCCTCCCCCCAGGATTGGTGGTCAGTGGCAGGCTGTAGCCCCCTCCCCCCAGGAATGGTGGTCAGTGGAAGGCTGTAGCCCCCTCCCCCCAGGATTGGTGGTCAGTGGGAGGCTGTAGTCCCCTCCCCCAGGATTGGTGGTCAGTGGCAGGCTTTAGCCCCCTCCCCCCAGGATTGGTGGTCAGTGGCAGGCTGTAGTCCCCTCCCCCCAGGATTGGTGGTCGGTGGCAGGCTGTAGTCCCCTCCCCCAGGAATGGAGGTCAGTGGCAGGCTGTAAACCCCCTCCCCCCAGGACTGATGGCCAGTGGCAGTCTGTAGCCCCCTCCCCCCAGGAATGCAGGAATGGTGGTCAGTGGCAGGCTGTAGCCCCCCCAGGATTGGTGGTCAGTGGCAGGCTGTAGCCCCCTCCCCCCAAGAATGGTGGTCAGTGGCAGGCTGTAGTCCCCTCCCCTCAGGATTGGTGGTCAGTGGCAGGCTGTAGCCCCCTCCCCTCAGGATTGGTGGTCAGTGGCAGGCTGTAAGCCCCTCCATACAGGATTGGTGGTCGTTGCAGGCTGTATCCCCCTCCCCTCAGGACTGGTGGTCGGTGGCAGTATGTAACCCCAACCCCCAGAATTTGTGGTCAGTGGCAGGCTGTAGTCCCCTCCCCTCAGGATTGGTGGTCAGTGGCAGGCTGTAGCACCCTCCCCTCAGGATTGGTGGTCAGTGGCAGGCTGTAAACCCCCTCCATACAGGATTGGTGGTCGTAGCAGGCTGTATCCCCCTCCCCCAAGGATTGGTGGTCAGTGGCAGGCTGTAGTCCCCTCTCCCCAGGACTGGTGGTCAGTGGCAGGTTGTAAACCCCCTCCCCCCAGGATTGGTGGTCAGTGGCAGGCTGTAAACCCCCTCCTCCCTGGATTAGTGGTTGTGGCAGGCTGTAAACCCCTCCCCCAGTATCGGTGGTCAGTGGAAGGCTGTAAACCCCCTCCCCCCAGGATTGGTGGTCGGTGGTAGGCTGTAGTCCCCTCCCCCAGGACTGGTGGTCAGTGACAGGCTGTAAACCCCCTCCCCCCCAGGACTGGTGGCCAGTGGCAGTCTGTAGCCCCCCCCAGGATTGGTGGTCAGTGGCAGGCTGTAGCCCCCTCCCCCCAGGATTGGTGGTCGGTGGTAGGCTGTAGTCCCCTCCCCCAGGACCCCAGGACTGGTGGCCAGTGGCAGTCTGTAGCCCCCCCCAGGAATGGTATTCAGTGGCAGTCTGTAGTCCCCTCCCCCCAGGATTGGTGGTCGGTGGCAGACTGTAAACCCCCTCCCCCCAGGATTGGTGGTCAGTGGCAGGCTGTAGCCCCCTCCCCCCCAGGAATGGTGGTCAGTGGCAGGCTGTAGCCCCCTCCCCCCAGGATTGGTGGTCAGTGGGAGGCTGTAGTCCCCTCCCCCAGGATTGGTGGTCAGTGGCAGGCTGTAGCCCCCTCCCCCCAGGAATGGTGGTCAGTGGCAGGCTGTAGTCCCCTCCCCCCAGGATTGGTGGTCGGCGGCAGGCTGTTGTCCCCTCCCCCAGGAATGGAGGTCAGTGGCAGGCTGTAAACCCCCTCCCCCCAGGACTGGTGGCCAGTGGCAGTCTGTAGCCCCCTCCCCCCAGGAATGCAGGAATGGTGGTCAGTGGCAGGCTGTAGCCCCCCCCCCCCCAGGATTGGTGGTCAGTGGCAGGCTGTAGCCCCCCCCCCAGGATTGGTGGTCAGTGGCAGGCTGTAGTCCCCTCCCCCCAGGATTGGTGGTCAGTGGCAGGCTGTAGTCCCCCTACCCCCAGAGCTGGTGGTGATTGGTTTATTAACCTGATCACTAGCTCCTGCGCTGCTTCCCCTGTCCCCGCTTTCTACTTGTACTGTTCAACTGACAGTCCTTCATTCAGTACACAGAGATCCTCCATTACCCGGCACCCCCCATCCTCCCTCCTCCATTCTTCCTCTTATTCTCCCCCATCCTTCCCCCCATCCCCCCCCATTCTTCCCCTTATTCTCCCCCCATTCTTCCCGTGTCCCCCTCCTCTGCCCATCTTATTGTCGGGTCATTGCAGAGAAGCGCTCAGCTCTGGTACCCAGCGAGCATCTCCACCCCCCTCCACTCTCATCCGAGCGCTCTGATTGGCCGCCCGCGTAGTCTCAAGACTGACATCCCTCCGCCCCCATTGGCCGCTTCCTTCTCCGAGCCTGTGATTGGCCGGTGCCGCAGCCCCGCTCATCATTAGGAATAACCTTTTTCCCTCGTATGCAGCGCTGGCTTCCCCCGGGCGGGCTGCAGGTAATCCGATGATCCCGGTGCTGAGTGCCGGGAGGACGGTGATCCGTGAAGTGCAAATAACTGAACTGATAGAGAGCCAGAGCCAGCCAATAAACACACAGAGCCTTGTGCTGGGGGGGTCACCTCTGTCCCTGCTGCTGCTATAGTAAGGGGGGGGGAGGGAGGAGAGAGACTGAAATAAATGGGATCTGACATGGATTTTGCAGGGTCCGCCCATATTGATTCCATCAAGGGGTTTGCCCACTGAATGCTGTATTATGTAGGGGAGTCGGTGATCACAGTCCCCTTCTGATGGCGCATGGCTGCTGGAGATTGCTTTAATGCAGCTGATTCTTCATTACAGAGCAAGCAGTTAGCTGCCTGCTGCACCCAGGCCTTCCCAGGTCCCAGGCACCGCTGACCTTGCTGCATTTTGGTGCACAGTCTTATCCTTTCCTTTTTTTTTTTTTTATTTGTTGTTGTTGTTGCACTTGACTGTTTCCACCATGTGCGCCCAGCTGTGGCTGCTGACAAGCAGGAATATCCTGAAGGATTACCCACAGATGCGCATCCTGGAGGCACTGAGGCAGCGCTGTAGAGACCAAGACGTGGGCTTCAGTCTGGTGTTGATGGATCAGATCGCCCTCACTGTCATTGATGGCAAGCTGGGTAAGAACTGATTTATTTTTTATTTTTTTTACTAGTTTACTCCTCCCCATCTGCATCCTTGTCATCCTGCATAGAACACCTTCAACTCATATTCACTGGCGCAAGTTTATAGATGAACAGTCACACTTCGTCATTTCCAGGGACACTTAGTACTGTTTTGTTTTTGTTTTTTTTTAATGTTGCCAGTTGAAGCATTGAGATACACCAAGATAACATCCTTGCATATTAAGATGAATTATACCTTTTTAATTGCACTTGTTTAAAAATTACTCAGAAAGGCAACATGGTATATTCATGGTGCTTTAAAAATATTTTAAAGAGAGCTTTTAATATATTTTTAAAAAAGGTGGGGAATTCCCAAAGGCAAACATTTCTAGGGACAAACCTCCAAGAATCATGGTTGAACTAGGAAATGAGAAGAGTTAGGAAATGGGGATATTTATAAGGAATGAGGACTTCTAGCAAAAGTGTATAGGAAGTGAGGATAGTTAGGAAATGAAAAAAGTTAGCAAATGTTGATGTATAGGAAATGAGGGTGGCTAGGATAGGAGGATATATAGGAAATGGGAAGAGTTAGGAAATGGGGCTATATAAGAAACGAGGACTTCTAGCAAAAGCTAGTTAGCAAATGAGGATTGTTAGGAAATGGGAAAAGTTAGCAAATGTGTATATATAGGAAATTAGGAAAGTTGGGAAATGAGGATGGCTAGGAAACAAGGATCTATAGGAAATGAGGAAAGTTGGAAAACAAGGATGGTTAGGAAGCAAGGATATGTAGGAAATGAGGAAAGTTGGGAACTGAGGATGGTTAGGAAATGAGGATAGTTAGGAAATGGGGAGAGTTAGGAAATGGGGATATATAAGGAATGAGGACTTCTAGCAAAAGCGAATAGTTAGGAAATGAGGATAGTTAGGAAATGGGAAAAGTTAGCAAATGTGGATATATAGGAAATGAGGAAAGTTGGGAAATGAGGATGGCTAGGAAATGAGGATATATAGGAAATAAGGAAAGTTGGGAAATGAGGATGACTAGGAAAGGAGGATATAGAGGAAATTAGAAAAAAATGGGAAATGAGGATGGTTAGGAAACGAGAATATATAGGAAAGTTTGGAAATTAGGATGGTTAGGAAACAAGGATATATAGGAAATGAGGAAAGTTGAGAAACGAGGATGGTCAGGAAACAAAGATATATAGGAAATGATGAAAGTTGGGAAATGAGGATGGTTAGGAAATGAGGATATATAGGAAATATTAGGAAGTGGGGATATTTAGAAAACTAGAATATATAGGCAAAGAGGGTAGTTAAGGAATGGGGATATATAGGAAATGAGGATAGTTAGGAAATGAGGATAGTCAGGAAATGGGGATAGTTAGGAAATTAGAACATATAGACAATGACGATAGTTAAAGAATGTGGATAAACTGTATAGAGAATGAGGATAGTTAGGCAATGATTATGAATAGGAAATGAGGATATAGGAAACCAGGATAGTTAGGAAACAAAGATAGTTAAGGAATGAGAATAGTTAGGAAATGAAAATACTTAGGAAATGTGTATAGTTAGGTAATTAGACTGGTTAAGAAATTAGGACAGTTATCGAATGAGAATAGTTAGTGAATGGGGATAGGTAAGAAATTAGAATGGCTGGGAAATGGGGATAGTTTGAAAATGGAATAATCTGGAAATGAGGGGTAATAAGGAAATGTGGATATGTAGGTGAAGGAGAGGGATACACTGGGTAAAACTGCAAATATCAACAGTAATGGTAGAAAGTCTTTTTATACAAGGTGTAGTAGATGATTGGAAAGGACTTCCAGAAGATGAAGCAGAAAAATCAACCTCTACCTTGCAGTGCTAGGGTCTTTGGTTTGATTTTCAACAACACTACTGGTATGGAGTTTGCATGTTCTCCCTGTACGTGCATGGGCTTCCTCTAGGTACTCTGCTTACCTTCCACACTCCAAAGATATGCTGGTGGGATAATTAGCTCCTGTATAAACTGGCCTGTAGTATTTAAGCTAGGAGCCTTAGATTGATAGCTCCTTGAGGACCGGGACTGATGTGAACGTACGATATATGTAAAGTGCTGCATATATTAACGGTACTATAAAAACACCTGTGATAAATCTAAATCCTTTGCATGATTTAGATTTATTATTCATGATATGCATTAGTGAAGTATAATAAATATGTGGACTAGATGAATCATTTGATTCTATCTGCAATCAATATTCTAAGTGTGTTTTCTCCATTTTTTACCTTTACAAAACTGTATCCACAACATCAACGTCACCCTGTAAGAGAATGTTTGGTATAATGCAAAATAATTATTATTCTATCACTAAATTCACAGTAACTTAGCAAACATGAGGTGAGAAAAGAGTCAGCAAAAGGTACTGGATTTGCTGCAATGTACCGCTCGTTCCAGGTTAAATGACATAAACAGTTACTTTAATAGAAGGCTGTGCATGATAACGATGTAGCAATGTGTTTCTGTCCTGTCATGTGAAAGCTACAAAGTTTAAAAGCAAACTTAGGTAAGCACCAGAGGGTGGAATCACCAAACAAATTCTTATCATCTCTCCTGGACTCTGGCAGCGAGATTTCTCCATCTTATTTTGTGTCTCCGGCCCCTCCCACCAGGCCATTATGAAAGTGGCGCCCTTCTGCAGCTAAGCTCTCTAATTTTTTTGCTTATTCTACATTACAGAGAATCCATCTTGGGGAGTGTGACAACAATGTTTGGATTTGTACAGGCTGTACTTGTTGGGCAGGATGGAGGACATCTCACAACTGAAATCTCTGTTTGATATAAGAAGCACAATGGTTTTTCAACTCACTGATGCTTGTTAATATTCTAAAATGTATATTTTTGGGAGGAATTTGCTTTGAAGGGTCAGTCCACCCAAAACTGTCATTTTATTAATATTGTTATTATTATTATTTTAATTTACTTATGCACCAGTGGTCTTTTTTCTCAGAATTTTTGGTATGTAGATCTTAGCGCTTGAGATCCCTCTTTTACACATCTGCTCCCAACCATATAAAATGGTCTACATGTTTGATTTCACTCAACATTGTTTGAGGGTCAAACAATTGCTGGATCATTCCTTGTAGGATCATAATGAGTATCATTCATAGTTCTGTAGACCCTGCATTCAAAGCCCTGGTTACCATTCATATTTCTGGAAACCCTACACTCATAGCTTTGGGTACCATTCATAGTTCTGTAGACCCCATATTCCTAGCCTTGGGTACCATTCATAGTTTTGGAAACTCTGCATTCAAAGCCTAGGGTACCATTCAGAGGTCTGTTGACCCTACATTCATAGCCTTGGGTACCATTCAGAGTTCTGGAACCCTACATTCAGAGCCTTGGGCACCATTCATAGTACTGTAGATCCTACAATTAGAGCCTTGAGTACCATTCAAAGTCCTGTAAACCTTACATTCATAGCCTTGGATCCCATTCATAGTTCTGTAGACTCTCTATTCATAGCCTTGCGTAACATTAATAGTTCTGAAATCCCTACATTCATAGCCTTGAGTACCATTCATAGCCTTGGGTATCATTTATAGTTCTGTAGAACCTACATTCATAGCCGTGGGTACCATTCACAGTTCTGGAAACCTTATGCTCATTGCTTTGGCTACCATTCATTGTTCTATAGACCCTATATTCCTAGCCTTGGGTACCATTCATAGTTCTGAAAATCCTGCATTCATAGCCTTGTGTACCCTTCAAAGTTCTGTAGACCCTACATTCATAGCCTTGGGTACTATTCAGAGTTCTGGAACCCTACATTCAGAGACTTGGGTACCATTCATAGTTCTGTAGACCCTACATTTAGAGCCTTGAGAACCATTCATAGTTCTGTAGACAATACATGCATAGTCTTAGGTATCATTTATAGTTCTGGAATCCCTGCATTTATGGCCTTGGGTATCATTCCAAGTTCTGTAGACCCGACATTCCTTGCCTTGAGTACCATCCATTGTTTAGTAAACCCTAAATTCATAGCCTTGGGTACGAGTCATAGTCCTGTAGATCCTACATTTAGAGTCTTGAGTACCATAAATACTCCCGTAAACCCTTCTTATATAGCCGTGGGTACCATTTATAGTTCTGTAGACCCTACATTCAAAGCCTTGAGTACCATTCCTAATTCTGTAGACCCTACATTCATAGCCTTGGGTACCATTCCTAATTCTGTAGACCCTACATTCATATCCTTGGGTACCATTCGTAGTTCTGTAGAACCTAAATTCATAGCCTTATATATCATTCATATTTCTGTGGATCCTAACCCATCATGGCAGTTGTCGCTTGGCCAAGTCTTACTGATGGATCAGTTGAAATGAAGCCGTTACTTTTTTATGGCAATTTAACAAGACAGGGTTAATATGTGTTTTTTAATTAAAAAAATACACCTTTTCTGGAAGAACTGCTATCACTGAATCAAGGTCAAGTAACTGCTACAGTGTGCTTTATACTTACTTCTTTTCTTCAGTTCACAGATCCTTGTCCTTCATAGAAAAAAGATGCCCTCAGTGCACCCAGTTAAAGCCAGTCAGAAGCAGTATGTGGCCATATAGAAGTCTGTAGGGATGGACCAACTGCAGCATAAAGCACAAGGGGTAGGTGTGGCCCAGCACTGCAGCAGTCAATATTTATGGGTAAACTACATAGAGTAAGTGAGTAAGTGTAAAGCACATCATGACACTCACATATTTCTAATTCACTGATCTAGTGTTCTCCTTTAATTGGAAACTGTGCCTTGTCCATGCATGACAAATTAACAGGTTCATTTTGATGCTGGCCCTCACCGGCTGCACATAATCAGACTCTGGGAGTGAGGGAGAGTTAGCTTTGCATATGCTGAGTTGCCAATCACCAATCACCGGTGAGCAGGGCTTTTGTTCTCAGAAAATAGGTACAGGAACTCAACCACACCATGTCTGCATCCGCCATACACCCCAGGCGCCTACATCTCCCTTGTTCCCATTCTGCACTCAGTGGGAGCTACTCAGGAGATAAGAACTGTGGGAGCCATTGAGAGACAAGCTATCACTGGTAAACACAGAAGCTGGACTCCTGTGTTTACAAGTGATAGTGCTGAGCAGGGAGCAGAGGGCCTGAGTCAGAGGTGGTGGAACTAAGTTCCACCAAGTTCCAGCTGAAAAAAAGCCCTGCCGGTGAGGTTGGAAAGGAAGGGGAGGGAGTCGTATTCTCACCCCATAAACAGAAGTGCCAAGTATTTTCTCGTACTCATGCAAATGCTCCGATACCTAAAACCAATACCTTTGCAGTGCGATTTGAGCCCATACAAAATTAATGAGCTCAAATTGCACTGCACAGAATCGCATGTGATTTGAACAGGAATTTCCCCCACCGCTCCTGTGTGAACCCAGGCTTGTCATAGTGACTTCAGTGTGGGCACACACAGGAGCGGGGTGGGAAACCGCATGTGATTCGGATAGGAATCGCACGCATTCCAGTTCAAATCTTATGTAATTCTTTGTAGTGTGATTTGAGCACATTCATTTTGTATGGGCTCAGGTTACACCGCACCAGACAGTATTGGCGAGTGCTTGAGCACAAATATTGGTACTTGTAAAAAACTTAAAAAACAGGTATCGGTGCACCCTAATTTATAGGTGTCCATGTGCAGGAACTCTTATTGTTCCCCTCTAGGTACCCAAGGTCGAACCCTTTCCCCAGGGAAGAAATCTATCTACGGCCCTGCTCTGATTTTGATTAACCATTGACTTATAGAGCAAGGAAGCAGACTATCAGCAAACACAGAGAGTATACACAAGTCCAAACAGTATATAGCATTTAGGAAGTGATCCTTTTCCTGATGGGTGCACACCAACCAAAATGGGGTCCTCCAAGTGCTTCTTGACGCCTTTTTACTTTCACTTCCCTGACTCCTGCTCATTCTGGTCAATGCTTTGCCATAAGAACCTAGGCTGCAATATGTGCATGGCCGCTTTTGCAACTGTTCACAGAAACATAAGAGGCCTGGAGACATGATATTTGAGGATGACCTCCAGCCTTCCCTTCATTCTTGCACAGTTGTAGAGGTTCCTCTCCTGTACTGAAATTACATACTCCGGTTAAATGCTGCCGGAGGGTCACAGTGGCTGCAATTGATAGGCACAGTGGCTGCAATTGATAGGCACAGTGGCTGTATTTGATGGGCACAGTGGCTGCATTTTATGGGCACAGGGGCTGCATTGGATGGGCACAGTGGCTGAAATTGATGGGCACATCGGCTGCAATTGATGGGCATAGTGGCTGCAATTGATGGCACACTTGCTGCATTTGATGGCACAGTGGCTGCATTCGATGGGAACAGTGGCTGCAATTGATGGGCACAGTGGCTGCAATTGATGGCACAGTTGCTGCATTTGATGGCACAGTGGCTGCAATTAATGGGCACAGTGGCTGCAGTTGATGGCACAGTGGCTGCAATTGATGGGCACAGTGAGACTGCAATGTTTTTTTTTTCAGTATTTTTCCAAATTTTTAGCACCAGCTGCCACTGGTAGATGCAGAGAGTCCCAGTGACAATGTTGTTGGTTTAAAGTAAGGTATTTAATGAAAATGAAAAGGTCTTATTAAAACATTTCTGTAGCATGTTGATGAGTGGGGAAAGAGGGTGCCAAGGAAGGCAAATGTAGGCAGTTTAAACTTAAAGGCATAGGCGTGCGCAGGGGGTGTGCCAGGTGTGCCTGGGCACACCCTAATCACTATGCGGTTGATTTACTAAAACCAGAGAGTGCAAAATCTGGTGCAGCTGTGCATGGTAGCCAATCAGCTACTAACGCTGGCTTGTTTAGTTAAGCTTTAGCAAAAAAAGCCTGGAAGCTGATTGGTTTCTATGCAGAGCTGCACCAGATTTTGTACTCTCCAGCTTTAGTAAATCAACACCTATGTGCAGTGCCAATTTCCCCTACTACCCAGGCTTCCCCCCGCACTGCAGTGCTGCTGGCTTTCCTCGTCTCCCCCAGGCTACTGTGGGGTATGCTTTAGGTTGGAGAGCGGAGGAAGGGGCTAGTAGATATGTAATTTACTGGCCCCTTCCTTTTCTAAATAAACACCGTGAACACACTCCCTCACTGTGTCCATTCATAACCAAAGCATAGTAAACTGTTTAGTATGCTTCAGTTTGTGAATGAACAGGAAGCCGCTCAGCACAGAGCGCTTTCGATTCATTCACTGTCCCATGCAGCTGAAACTGCAGATAAAGGCACGTGTGTTTGAGCTTTGGGGTGCACACCCTAATGCAATGGGCTGCGCACATCTATGCTTAAAGGGTTAGTTCACCTTTACCAAAAAACTGCCTATGCCAGTAAAGGGTGCCTGTAAAAAAAAAAAAGAAAAACTGTGCATCACTGACTAAAGTTGAATAAAGTCCTTGCTGTGGGTATAGGCCATTTACGTACTTCCCAAAGCCTGACTGAAAAATCCCAGAGATGGCATCATCCCGTCCAGCATTGTGGCTAGGACAATACTAAGATTCTCCCAGCTGTTACTGCTCACCTCCACCATCACAGAAACAGGCTCTCAAACTTCTGCACATGTGTACTCAGCAATCTACTCCATCACAACATTGATGAGCTCAGAGCTACTGTGTCAGAGCAGACAGAGCACATGTAAGGGGTATGAATCAGCTGGGAGTGTCATAGCAACATCCTGGCAACAAAGAAGGACAGGATGATGTGATCTTCTGGAGTTTTTCAGCCAGGCTTCAGGAGATACATAAATGACCTACACCTATAGCGAGGGCTTTATTCAACTTTGGTCAAAGCGTCACAGTTTGTTTTTACTCCAGGTGCCACTTATCTGCATAGGCAGTTTTTTGGTAAAGGTGAACTATGCCTTTTAAGCGTTAAAAATATTTATACATGAATGTGACCAGCTTACAGTGCCTTGAAAAATGTGTTTTATTGGGATTTTATGTGATAGACCAACACAAAGTGACACATAATTGTGAAGTGACAGGAAAATGATAAATGGTTTTCAATTTTTTTTTTACAAATAAATATGTGAAAAGTGTGGCGTGCATTTGTATTCAGCCCCCTTTACTATGATACCCCTAACTAAAATCTAGTGGAACCAATTGCCTTCAGAAGTCACCTAATTAGTAAATAGAGTCCACCTGTGTGTAATTTAATATCAGTATAAATTCAGCTGCTCTGTGAAGCCCTCAGAGGTTTGTTAGAGAACCTTAGTGAACAAACAGCATCATCAAGGCCAAGGAACACACCAGACAGGTCAGGGATAAAGTTCTGGAGAAGTTTAAAGCAGAGTTAGGTTATCAAAAAATATCCCAAGCTTTGAACATCTCATGGAGCACTGTTCAATCCAACATCCGAGTATGGCACAACTGCAAACCTACCAAGACATGGCCATCCACCTAAACTAACAGGCCAGGCAAGGAGAACATTAATCAGAGAAGCCGCCAAGAGGCCCATGGTAACTCTGGAGGAGCTGCCGAGATCCACAGCTCAGGTGGGAGAATCTGTCCACAGAACACTATTAGTCCTGTACTCCACAAATCTGGCCTTTGTGGAAGAGTGGCAAGAAGAAAGCCATTGTTGAAAGAAAGCCATAAGAAGTCCCGTTTGCAGTTTGCGAGGAGCCATGTGGGGGACACAGCAACCATGTGGAAGAAGGTGCTCTGGTTAGAGGAGACCAAAACTGAACTTTTTAACCTAAAACCTTTTGACCTAAAAGCAAAACACTATGCGTGGTGGAATACTAACACTGCACATCACCCTGAGCACACCATCACCACCGTGAAAAACACGGTGGTGGCAGCATCATGTTGTGGGGATGCTTTTCTTCAGCAGGGACAGGGAAGCTGGTCAGAAATAATGGGAAGATGAATGGAGCCAAATACAGGGCACTCTTAGAAGAAAACCTGTTATGCTGCGTACACACGAGCGGACTTTTCAACTGGACTAGTCCGACAAATCGAGTCCGGCAGACAATTCGACCATGTGTGGGCTTCATCGGACCTGCAGCGGACTTTTTCGGACGAAAATCTGACAGACTTTAGATTTGGAACATGTTTCAAATCTTTACTCCGCCGGACCTAGTTCCTATCGAAAAGTCCGCTCGTCTGTATGCTAGTCCGACAGACGAAAACCGACACTAGGGCAGCTATTGGCTACTGGCTATCAACTTCCTTATTTTAGACGCCATCACGTACGAATCCGTCGGACTTTGGTGTGATCGTGTGTAGGCAAGTCCGTTTGTTCAGAAAGTCCGCCAAAAGTCCATCGAATAGACCGTCGGACCAGTCCGGTCGAAAAGTCCGCTCGTGTGTACACGGCATTAGAGCAGGACCAGGGCCGGTGCTACCACTAGGCAAACTAGGCAGCCGCCTGAGGCGCACTGCTGCCTAGGGGCGCCTGGCCACTAGTGTTCTTACTCTCTTCTCTCTGCAGCAAGCAACTAAGTCTCAGCAGGCAGCCGCTGCTCCGTTCGCACATAGTGTCAGAGGCGCAGCGGAGGTCTGTGTCTGTGTCCCCACTCTCGAATGAATGGAAGCAAGCAAACGTTCATTGATGGGCACTAGTAGGCTACATTTAATGGACGCTGGTGGGCTGCTTTTGATGGGCACTTCATTAAAAAGGTGGTGTATACATGGGCAGGACAAAGGGGGTGGAGTCAGGGGGGGTGCGGCAAAATGAGGTTCCGCCTAGGGTGTTAAAAATTCTTGCACCAGCCCTGAGCAGGACAACGACCCTAAACATACAGCCAGAGCTACAATGGTATGGTTTAGATCAAAGTATATTCATGTGTTATGCTGCATACACACGAGCGGACTTTTCGACCGGACAGTCTGTCCGACTAACTTTCGGCGGACTTCCAACGAACTTTCCGAACAAACGGACTTGCCTACACACGATCACACCGAGGTCCCACGGATTCGTACGTGATGACGTACGACTGGACTAAAATAAGGAAGTTGATAGCCAGTAGCCAATAGCTGCCCTAGCGTAGTTTTTGTCCGTCGGATTAGCATACAGACGAGCGGACTTTTCGGTAGGAACTGGGTCCAGCGGAATTCCAACGTAAAGATTTGAAACATGTTCCAAATCTAAAGTCCATAAGATTTTCAACCGAAAAAGTCCGCTGCAGGTCCGATGAAGCCCACACACGGTCAAATTGTCCACCGGACTCGGTCCGTCTGACCAGTCTGGTTTGAAAAGTCCGCTTGTGTGTACGCGGCATAAGAATGGCCCAAAATCCCAACCTAAATCCAATTGAGAATCTGTGGCAAGACTTGAAAATTGCTGTTCACAGACGCTCTCCATCCAATCTGACAGAACTTGAGCTATTTTGCAAAGAAGAATGGGCAAAAATGTCACTCTCTAGATGTGCAAAGCTGGTAGAGACATCCCCAAAAAGACCTGCAGCTGTAATTGCAGTGAAAGGTAGTTCTACAAAGTATTGACTCAGGGGGGCTGAATACAAATGTACCCTACACTTTTCACATATTTATTTGTGAAAGATTTTGAAAACCATTTATCATTTCCCTTTCACTTCACAATTATGTGCCACTTTTTGTTGGTCTATCACATAAAATCCCAATAAAATACATCAACGGTTTTGGTTGTAACATGACAAAATGTGGAAAATTTCAAGGGGTGTGAATACTTTTTCAAGGTACTGTAAAGCTGATCTCCAGAGAAACAGCTAAAAATATGGTAAAATACATGTATGGAAGTTGTTCTATCTGCAAATGATTTGTATTTCTGTCTATCTAGTTCTGAGATTTACACAAATTACCAGATAGCAAGGGCAGCCTGCAGACCTGACTTTCTTTTTACTGCGGTTACGCAATGCAGCCTTGGTCATCTCAGCAGACTGAGTAAGACATGCTGTGTTTATTTTCGTGAGTGTAAACCAGACAAATTACTTGTTATGTGTATTGTGTTTTATACTGTTTAAATATTAATTCGTTTTTAATAGGAGTTCTGTCATTTTTCAGGTTGTCAGTAGAAAATGTGCTCCATCAGTAAATTTTCCATGTTTTGTTAGTAAAAAATGTAGGAGGTTGGCAAACCTGGGACTCAGTGGGAGCAGCAGGAGCCATTGGTCATTGGCTCATGCTGCTGTCAATCAAATCCAGCGATGAGAGTGCAGGGGTGGGGCCAAGTCACACTGTCTGTGTCAGTAGACACCCACAGTGCAGCTTCATGAGTACCCCCCCCCCCCCCCCCGCCCATGTGGGGCTTTCTAGGGGTGTACTTGGGAGGGAGGATCAGACAGGAGCTCCGGCAGGGGATCCCAGAAAAGGAGGGTTGGAGCTGCTCTGTGCAAAACCAATGCACAGAGCAGATAAGTAAAACATGTTTATTATTTAAGAAAAAAAGAAAGAAAGAACAAAAAGATCCTTTAGGCCAGGTTCACACTAATGCAGTTTGCTCTTGATCCGTTTCTGCAGTGCTTTTTGCAGTGTGTTTTGCATTTTTGCACATGTGTTTTTTTTACATTTTTCACACATGTTTTGATGCGTTGTGCATTTGTTATGTTTTTTTTGTTAAAGGAGAGAATGTTTTTGTTGTTAGGCAGGTTAAAAAATGCAAAATGCATCAAAAACGCTCCCAAAATTCACTACTTGTGTTTCCGCAGCCTGTCCATTGAAGTCTATTGAAGCAAAAATGCACACCGTGTTGCGTTAAAAAAATTCCCAATAGATGTGAACGTGTCCCATAGGAAACCAAGTTAAATGTACTGTAGTGCATTTCTGCAAAATGCAACACGCACTTAAAAAATGCATAGGTGTAAACCAGGCCTTACAATCACTTTAAGCTGGCCAAGTGCGTCTCTGGCCAGTCCCTACTCTGCTCTGCAAAATACTTACTTGCTTATAGCATACTTCAGTGGATATAGTGCCGCCATGGGGTAAATCGACACAAGTTGCAGGAGAGCTACAAGGTTCAGGTCTTTTCATTGGCTTGCACTGCAATACAAAAACATGATATACCTGTGCTCAAATCCCAACAGTGGTGGCCCACTCAGAGGCGCAGGGGCGCCGCCCCCCTAATCCATGCGCCCGGCCCCTAATCTCCATGCAGGGGATGAATCAAACCACAAGTCTCCACCAATCCACCTATAACAAAAATATTGACTTGGGTCAAAATTTTACATTGAAATCAAATATCCAAACTAGTTTGGGAAGTCTGTAAGAAATCAGCTATTAGAAATAGTCATATGGTCTACAAAAGAGAAATTGTGATGCCTCCTTAGTGCAATTTCCTCAGCTGTGTTGACATCAATCCGTTCCATCTTCTAATGCATCAGTGACAGAAGGGAATATGCTGGTGTGGAATCCCAGCCATGTCTACTATGTTAGCATGCCTTGTTTTGTCTTTAAAACATTCTGATCTTTTCTATGGGAGCTTTTGAATTCAGGGCATTAGGCCCCTTTCACACGGGACGGATCCGTGTTGATCCGCCCCGTGTTTATCCGCTGCTCAGCGGGGATCGCTCCGCTTTCCCCAGCTGAGCAGGCAGATGACAGGGCGGGACCTGCACACTGTGCAGGGACCGCCCTGTCAGATCTCCGCTCTCCCCTATGGGGGATCGGAGGAACACGGACCGTCTGTCCGTGTTCCTCCGATCCGCTCTGCAGACGGATAGAAAAATAGGATTTTCTTCCGTCCGCAGAATCGGACGAGAGCGGAGGCGGACAACATCGGGTGTCAGCGGATGTACATCCGCTGACACCCGCTATCCCATAGGGATGCATGTATGTCCGTATTTCATCCAAAAACGGATGGATGAAATACGGACATACGGTCCGCACGTGTGAAAGGGGCCTTAATTTCACCACCAGGAAATTACACAATGTACCATTCCAATTTCAAGGTGAACAATGTCTTCTAGATACAGATAGTTTTGATAGTGATACATGTAAGTATCTGAGCCTACTACTGATGCTGTAATTTGTAAGAGATGTCTTTAAAAGGATATTACATTTGTAACAAGCCCCTGCTCGCTCGGTTCCACTCTCCTGACACTCCTCTGCAGCTATAGAATCAGATTGCAGATCGCAACATCTGATGGTTCGGTCATCCGATGCTCCGGGACTAGAACTACAGCTATGTGCCATTCTAATCCAGTTGTGTGGCTCAGAACAAACACCAGGCAGGCTGTATGTAAGTTCAATTAGGGATCTCTTTTATTGACAGGAATACAGGCTCTTTTATACAGTAAAAGAGGGGGTGCATACCTCCTGCTCATATTACTCTAACAATACACCTGTAGCCTAATTAACCTAATTAACATGAGCTAGTTTACTAACATGACCTTTTGCCCAGACTTGTGGTCACCGAGCTTCACACAGTACATTATACATTATCATAAGTACAACCACAGGACATTTTCACAGTAGCAGGAGCTAATTACAATTAACAATACAAACAGTGTTCTCCCCCCTCCTCAGCCTAGTCATCAACACTTATAGTAGGAGTAGACTGTTCATCTCCTAGCCAGTCCTGGAGGCTAATGTGATCAGCTCACTCAATTACCATGTTGAGTTCAGAATCAAACAAACCAATAATATTCTTTACATATATATCCTGGGAGATATTGGGGATAAATATTACTGTCCCATTTTAAGCAATCCAAGACATACCCTCCAAGTCACCATTTCCCATATGGCATACACAGGGTCCCCAGAGTCTGTGTGTCCTGGGGGACCAGGACCCGAATCCACAGTAATACCACCTCAAGAGTCCCCAGGCATACAGCTCACAAAGAACTCCTTTCCCCCAAATGCCAGGGCCCATAATCGGTCGGCAAGAGGCTTGCATTCAGTCCCCTCCAACAGCCTCTATCCCGGGTGAGTCTGTCACATTTCTCCCCCATCAGAGGTTGACTAACAAGGTGCCAGACCTCCACCTGGTCTGGACATGCATTAGTCAGGCAGAGTGAACTCACATAGTCTGTCCGCATGATCTTCTTTCTTGGCTGCAAGGAATAGTTGACCTCAGTAGGTGTGGGGCAGAGGTCAGTTACTCTCTGTCTGGCTGCCAGCGCTTCAGTTGGGTGGTTTTTAACATTCCAGGGCTCGGTCTGCTGCTGGGCAGAGGGGCACCGTTCCCCCAAATGCCAGGGCCCATAATCGGTCAGCAAGAGGCTTGCATTCAGTCCTCTCCAACAGCCTCTATCCCGGGTGAGTCTGTCACAACATTTATTACTATATATATATATATATATATATATATATATATATATATATATATATATATATATATATATATAAATAAAGACATGCCAGAAATACCACACTCATAGTCATATATACATAATTTAAAATGAGTAACTAAAGGCAAAACTTTTTTTCCCCCCATATTAGATAGAGTGGAGAGGGATTAGAACACCTGTTAGGTTTTCATTGCCATCTGTTCCCCCTGTTATGGAGATTCACCCTCTCTAGTGACTGTTATCATTGATAGTGAAAGTGAAAAACAATCACAAATTTTGGATTGCCACCAGAACAGGATTTGAGGGGAAATCTTCCAATGGGGACACCAGTTCTGATGATCCTGGTGACAAACAGGGATTCCCTCACTTTGGGGAGATATTCTATGACTTCCTGCTTTGGCTATAGGACAGGAAGTGAAGGAGAATCTGCCCAATAGGATACAGATGGCAAAAAAAACTGATAGCTATAATCCTCCCTTAAAGTGGTTGTAAACCTTAGTCATGAAATTTGAACTAAGCACATATATCTGTAGTGTTTACTTGTCTCTCTCCAAAGCTCTAAGTGTCATTTCTCTCTGGTGCTTCATTCCTCTGTAATCAGCATTAATCACTTCTGACAAGTTTTCAGACACATGAGATAACATGAGCTAAAATTTGTGTCTGGGAGAGAGATATGCACACAGCTTGTCTAATTAGAATACAGCTCTGCATGTTCCTTTGTTCCTCTGCCTTGTATCTTAGTGTAGACTTCTGGGAAAATTGGTGAGCCAATCACACAAGCAGGAAATTATGTTTCTGGGGTGCTTTCTATGTATATAGTTACATAGTTACATAGTAGGTGAGGTTGAAAAAAGACACAACATCCATCAAGTCCAACCTATGTGTGTGATTATATGTCAGTATTACATTGTATATTCCTGTATGTTGCGGTCATTCAGTTGCTTATCTAATAGTTTTTTGAAACTATTGATGCTCCCCGCTGAGACCAGCGCCTGTGGAAGGGAATTCCACATCCTTGCCGCTCTTACAGTATGGAACCCTCTACGTAGTTTAAGGTTAAACCCTATTTTCTTCTAATTTCAAAATTCAACCTTTCCTCATAACTAAGATGCTCCAGACCCTTTATTAGCATAGTTGCCCTTCTTTGTACTCGCTCCATTTCCAGTACATCCTTCCTGAGGATTGGTGCCCAGAACTGGACAGCATACTCTATGTGCGGCCGGACCAGAGTCTTGTAGAGCGGGAGAATTATCATTTTATCTCTGGAATTAATCCCCTTTTTAATGCATGCCAATATTCTGTTTGCTTTGTTAGCAGCAGCTTGGCATTGCATGCCATTGCTGAGCCTATCATCTACTAGGACCCCCAGGTTCTTTTGCATCCTAGATTCCCCCAGAGGTTCTCCCCCCAGTGTATAGATTGCATTCATATTTTTGCCACCCAAATGCATTATTTTACATTTTTCTACATTGAACCACATTTGCCATGTAGTTGCCCACCCCATTAATTTGTTCAGATCTTTTTGCAAGGTTTCCACATCCTGCGGAGAAGTTATTGCCCTGCTTAGCTTAGTATCGTCCGCAAATACAGAGATTGAACTGTTTACCCCATCCTCCAGGTCGTTTATGAACAAATTAAACAGGATTGGTCCCAGCACAGAACCCTGGGGGACCCCACTACCCACCCCTGACCATTCCGAGTACTCCCCATTTATCACCACCCTGTGAACTCGCCCTTGTAGCCAGTTTTCAATCCATGTACTCACCCTATGATCTATGCCAACACCCCCAGGTAGCCATTTTGCATTTTCAGAAAAATACAGAGCTGCAGTTTGGAAATTGAAGGTCATTTTTATTACCTTCTATATTATTTTTTCTTTATTTGCAATTTTTTTTCCCAAAGCTACCCTTTAAGAAAGGCCAGGCCCAGGCTGGGAATTGGCAACTCTGTCATCTGCCAAAATGTACCATGAATATCCATATAAGGTGATTTGTTTGTATTTGATGTGCTTTTCCCAAACCTTGGATGACACACAGGGTTGATTTACTAAAGGCAAATAGACTGTGCACTTTGCAAGATGATTGGATGATGGAAATCAACAGAGCTTCCCCTCATTTACTAAGCTCTGGAGCAACTGCTCTTGCATAGGACAACTGCACTTGTAAAAGTGCACAGTCTATTTTCCTGTAGTAAATCAACTCCTACCCGTCCAATGAATAAGGAGAATGACTGGTCGTGCAAAACCAATGAGGATCAGCTGGATGGTCAGGATGGAGAGCCTCACATAACGCAGGTGGCAGAGGTTATCCTAATTGTGAACGATCAAAGCACCCTTCTTCCTGCTTATATGGGCACTTCAGAAATCTGCTTTGGGTGATGTCAGGAAGTTCATGCAAGTACACAGAATGGTGAGGAATGTGTGCACGCATGAGCCTGTTTCTAATGCTAATGGAAAATGGGCTATTTAGGCCTCTCTAGGCATGAAAAGGGTGGTTGACGTTTTTTTTTCTGCCTCTAAACGCCCCTCTGTGTTAGCCCTTTGTGTCCATGTACACATTGGGGTTGAATAAGTACAGCTGGAGAGTGCAAAATCTAGTGCAGCTGTGTGTGGTAGCCAATCAGCTTCTAACTTCAGATTATTCAATTAAGCTTTGACAAAAAAATATGGAAGATGATTAGTTTTCTATGCAGAACTGCACCAAATTTTGCATTCTTCAGTTCTAGTAAATCAACCCCATAGGCGTTTACAGGGATTTAGAGGCAGGGAATATAAAGGGCCAGTGAGTTCAGGAGAGGAGTGTTTTGCCGCAAAGAAATGCTTGAAAACCTAAGCTCTCACGTATTTGGGTCTTGAGCCTTCATTAGTTTCAATGGCAGAATAAATTAATGTTATAACCAAAAAAATGAATGAATGGCAAAATGCTTGACACGCCTGAATGCATATAAACCCGGCGTTTTTAACTCTGCTTTCTCCTGCCAGGAGAAAGGCGTTTAGAAGAGTTGCAATGTGCATGAGGTCTAGCCAGTTACAGATAGCCAGTGCTGTCTTGTCTACACCATTATCTGTGACCCTTGACTTTGTGCCTGACTACCTGTGACCAGCCCAGCTTGCCTTGACCTGCTCCTGATATCCATCCACGCTGACCCTGTCTTGGACGAGAACTACATTTCTACCTGCAACTTCTTTTCCTTACCTGCTTAGTTATTACTGACTCTGGCCTGAACCCCAACCTTACTTCTGCTTACACTATTGTACCTGATCTGATTGCCAGTTGCCAACTCGCTTGCCTGACTTCACACCAGTCCTGAGTATCTGTGCAACCGGCCACTATCGCCAGCTGGCAGTCTCTTAGAAAACACCCCTGCCTACACACCTGCCCGAGGCCATAGCCAACATAACACCCTGTCAACTGTCCTCCGATCCTGTGTTCACGCTATGTCCAGTCTCCTGTCAGTCATCTCCTAAGGGGAAGCTACATAGCTCTGACCAGTCCAGGTACACGTGTCTTCCTGTACCAACTTCTGGCAAGAACTAAGAGGCGTGCCACTACATGCCCTTGTGCTACCTGTTCAGTTTACCAGGGGTCATGAGCTGGAGGAAGGCCATCCTCGTCTCTCAAAGCTCCTCCTCCTGGTACGTGACAGGTGAGTCCAGATTAAGAGCTATAACCAAAAAATCTATGATAAAAAATAAACCCTCCCTCTAAAAAAATCTGAAATGCTAGCTTTTTTGTTTGGTATTCTACTACAATATAAAGATACCTGGAAACTTGCCAGACATGACCCAGTGATGCTGGAATTCTGCCCAGGTTGCTGGGTCAATGTCGGATCATTTACACCTCCTAAATTTTGATACAGGAGATGTAAACAATATATTATATATAATATAACTTCCTAGCAATTTACTAATGCTAGCAGCTTAATGATTAAAAATAGCTAATGTTGATTGAGAGAGTTTAGTTCCACTTTAAGGCTTTTAAGTCACACAAAACACTCAAAATTAATGACAATAAATAATAGATGTGCTTTCACTATCTCTGCATACTGTGAAATATATAATGTACTCTCACACATGAACTTTCTGACAGCATTCATATATTTCTGTAAAATAAAAGCTTCTGCTTGTGGCAGATACCTCTTTAAGCTGAACTGCATGCAGAAGAAAAGGGTAGTATTTAGTTGTAATATGTTATACCTGTTGCTGGTGAGGTCTTCTTTTTGGCCTTAGTTGTTCCAGTGCTCCATGAAATGAAAGACAATGTACCCAGTGATTTAAGTATATTGTACATTCACATCAGTTCCCTGCCCTCAAGGAGCTTACAATCTAAGGTCCCTAAGTCATATTCATACATACACATATTAGGGCCAATTTAGTCAGGAGCCAATTAACCTACCAGCATGTCTTTGGAGTGTGGGAGGAAACCGGAGTACCCGGAGGAAACCTACCCAGGCACAGGGAGAACATGCAAACTCCATGTAGGTAGTGTGATTGTTGGATTTGAATTGGTGACGCTATAGTTGCAAGTCAGAAGTGTTAACCACTAAGCCACTGTGCTGCCTATTGAGAAGGCACTTGCTTCTTGGAAAAGGCGACCATTCGCTGTGGCCTGTTCCTAGGAATAGTCAGCCGGTGGTACCGCAGCCTTTTTGGAACCGATGTTAGCACTGACAAGCAGATACGAGTGTGATGCTCTCGTGGGTTTTTCGTTGATCACTTCTATCTCTTCTCTGTGGGTGGATGGGTAAGTAGGGGCCATCCCCAAACTGTTCCCACAAAGTTGGGATTATGACATTGTCCAAAATGTCTTTGTATGCTGACGCCTTAGGAGTTCCCTTCATTGGAATTTAAGGGGCCAAGCCCAACCCCTGAAAAACAGCCCCCACACCATAATCCCCCTCCACCAGATGATTTGGACCAGTGCAGAAAGCATAAAAGACACAAAGACATGGATGGGCGAGTTTGGGGTGGAGGAACTTGACTGGCTTGAACAGAGTCCTGACCTCAACCCGATAGAACACCTTTGGGATCAATTCGAGCGGAGACTGCGAGCCAGGCTTTCTTGCCCAACATCAGTGCCTGACCTCACAAATGTGCTTCTGGAAGAATGGTCAAACATTCCCATAGACACACTCCTAAACCTTGTGGACGGCCTTCCCAGAAGAGTTGAAGCTGTTATAGCTGCAAAAGGTGGACCAACTCAATATTGAACCCTACAGAATAAAAATGGGATACCATTAAAGTTCATGTGCGTGTAAAGGCAGGTGTCCCAATACTTTGACAATATAGTGTTTGGGGGTTCTAAGTAATTTTCTAGTAAAAAAAAAAAAAATGCAGATTTTTACATATTTGTGAAAAATGTCAAAATTGCCCTGAACAGCAATTGTTAGGGTTCTCGTGTATCAAAAGTGCCACCAAGGAGAGTACAGTGCCTTGAAAAAGTATTCATACCCCTTGAAATGTTCCCAATTTTTTCATGTTACAACCAAAAACATGTATTTTATTGGGATTTTATGTGATAGATCAACACAAAGTGGCACATAATTGGGAAGTGGAAGGAAAATTATAAATTGTTTTCAAAATTTTTTACAAATAAATATGTGAAAAGTGTGGCGTGCATTTGTATTCAGCCCAATCTTTGTAGAACCACCTTTCTTTGAAATTACAGCTACACAACTTTTTGCGTGTGTCTCTGCTAGCTTTGCACATCTAGAGAGTGAAATGTTTGCCCATTCTTCTTTGCAAAATATCTCAAGCTCTGTCAGATTGGATGGAGAGTGTCTGTGAACAGCAATTTTCAAGTCTTGCCACAGATTCTCAATTGGATTTGGGTCTGGACTTTGGGCCATTCCAACACATGAATATGCTTTTATCTAAACCATTCCATTGTAGCTCTGGCTGTATGTTTAGGGTCATTGTCCTGCTGGAAGGTGAACCTCAGTCTCAAGTCTTTTGCAGACTCTAACAGGTTTTCTTCTAACATTGCCCTGTATTTGGCTCCGTCCATCTTCTCGTCAACTCTGACCAGCTTCCCTGTCCCTGCTGAAGAAAAGCATCCCCACAACATGATGCTGCCACCACCATGTTTCACGGTGGGGATGGTGTGTTCAGGGTGATGTGCAGTGTTAGTTTTCCGCCACACATAGCATTTTGCTTTTAGGCCAAAAAGTTCAATTTTTGTCTCATTTGACCAGGGCACTTTCTTCCACATGGTTGCTGTGTCCCCCACATGGCTTCTCGCAAACTGCAAGCGGGACTTCTTATGGCTTTCTTTCAACAAAGACTTTCTTCTTGCCACTCTTCCATAAAGACCAGATTTGCTGCAGCTCCTCCAGAGTTGAAATGGGACTCTTATTTAATGTGAGGGGGTGCTAATTAGTGGGCTATAGCCCAATTAAACAAAGTGCATTCTACTAAGAGCAAAAATAAGAGTATGTATTAAAAATGTGCTACATACAAAACTATTATAGTTCACTTAATCAATAATAATGTGCAATGTGCCATAAATGGTTAAAAAGTCCATCACCAGTAGGTGCTATTCATCAAATAGTGAATTCAATATAAGAAAACATTAGTGAATCAATAACAAGTCCTTTTTGTACACATCTTCAGTGCTTTTCATCTTCAATGTGACATCAAATAAATAAACTGTCACCGACTGTAAATCATATACCCAAAGTGCTCCGTAAGTACATTCCACTTACTAGAGGGATATGACCTCTTTAATTAAAAAAGAAGGTCATACAGTGCTTTTTGGCAAAGTATTAAACTTGCTCAATATAATGGAGACTTTTCCCTAATGTGAATCCCTCCTCCGCAAGCCCATGAGAGAGGTATAAAAGAGATAAAGGGAACCAATAGAGTAATCCAGTTTTATTAAAACAATCTTTAAAATACAAAGCAAAATGCCAGCTTACATGAGTGAGTGCCTTGTCCCGGCTCTAGGATATCCCGAATACTGGCTGGAGTGATGATGCCTCCCGGCACACGCTGACAAGTCGGTGTGCGTTCCACCGCCTAGTACGATCAACCAGGGACCTGGATGTAATGCGACCAAGATGCGCCTCGACGTACTTTTCGTATTGCTACGTCATCAGGAAGTGTTCATGGGCCTCTTGGCTGCCTCTCTGATTATTAGACACGTGCATTCGTTTTCGTCCAAATGCATTTTCTTCCAAATTTCGGGTATTTTCGTTATCGTGTTAACAAATGATAACGAACGTACAGAATCTGAAAACCGAAAGACCTGACATAAACAAATGCTTTATTTTCGTTTTCGTTGCGACAACAGTTCAATATACATAGGAGATTCGACATGACGCTGACAATAGCGATCTGTGTCCATCAAACCTGTGGTCGAATGTGCCTAACCTTAGCTCTATTAGTCCAAGAATATTCTACATAGAGAGAAAAGATTTGACATAGAGAGAAAAGATTCGACATTATAGAGTCAATAGCAAAAAAAGTCGAATGTGCCTAACTCTATTAGTCCAAGATTATTCGACATAGAAAGAAAAGATTCGACATGAAGATTCGACGAAGCAGTCGCCGCGAGTGGACATTTATGGTTAAAGGCTCCGCCCATAGGCTATAGAAGAATTCTAATGTTACATACATAGTTACATAGTAGGTGAGGTTGAAAAAAGACACAAGTCCATCAAGTCCAACCTATGTGTGTGATTATGTGTCAGTATTACATTACATATCCCTGTATATTGCGGTCATTCAGGTGATTATCTAATAGTTTCTTGAAGCTATCAATGCTCCCCGCTGAGACCACCGCCTGTGGAAGGGAATTCCACATCCTTGCCGCTCTTACAGTAAAGAACCCTCTACGTAGTTTAAGGTTAAACCTCTTTTCTTCTAATTGTAATGAGTGGCCACGAGTCTTATTAAACTTTCTTCTGCGAAAAAGTTTTATCCCTATTGTGGGGTCACCAGTACAGTATTTGTAAATTGAAATCATATCCCCTCTCAAGCGTCTCTTCTCCAGAGAGAATAAGTTCAGTGCTCGCAACCTTTCCTCATAACTAAGATCCTCCAGACCCTTTATTAGCTTTGTTGCCCTTCTTTGTACTCGCTCTATTTCCAGTACATCCTTCCTGAGGACTGGTGCCCAGAACTGGACAGCATACTCCAGGTGGACCAGAGTCTTGTAGAGCGGGAGAATTATCATTTTATCCCTGGAGTTGATCCCCTTTTTAATGCATGCCAATATTCTGTTTGCTTTGTTAGCAGCAGCTTGGCATTGCATGCCATTGCTGAGCCTATCATCTACTAGGACCCCCAGGTTCTTTTGCATCCTAGATTCCCCCAGAGGTTCACCCCCCCAGTGTATAGATTGCATTCATATTTTTGCCACCCAAATGCATTATTTTACATTTTTCTACATTGAACCTCATTTGCCATGTAGTCGCCCACCCCATTAATTTGTTCAGGTTTTTTTGCAAGGTTTCCACATCCTGCGGAGAAGTTATTGCCCTGCTTAGTATCGTCTGCAAATACAGAGATTTAACTGTTTATCCCATCCTCCAGGTCATTTATGAACAAATTAAATAGGATTGGTCCCAGCACAGAACCCTGGGGAACCCCACTACCCACCCCTGACCATTCTGAGTACTCCCCATTTATCACCACCCTCTGAACTCGCCCTTGTAGCCAGTTTTCAATCCATGTACTCACCCTATGGTCCAAGCCAATGGACCTTATTTTGTACAGTAAACGTTTATGGGGAACTGTGTCAAATGTTTTTGCAAAATCCAGATACACCACGTCTACGGGCCTTCCTTTATCTAGATGGCAACTCAGAAGGTTAATAGATTGGTTTGGCAAGAACGATTCTTCATGAATCCATGCTGATTACTGCTAATGATACTGTTCTTATTACTAAAATCTTGTATATAGTCCCTTATCATCCCCTCCAAGAGTTTACATACTATTGATGTTAGGCTAACTGGTCTGTAATTCCCAGGGATGTATTTTGGGCCCTTATTCCCAGGGATGTATTTTGGGCCAATGTTGGTTGACTAGTAATAATAATTAATAAATATAATTATTACTAGTGTCATACAACTCTAGAATACTACTATAGCTTGTAGGCGGAACATTTGACCGGAAATGTATGATTGCGGCGTCGTACAGTTTAGCTGCTCTGTCGAATCTTCTTAGAACGTTCGACAGACACCATAAGCCTTCAATGACAGATTCGACCTTAATTATTTCGGATTTTCGGACGAATGCATTTTTTAACGAAACGAAATAAATAAAAACGAATTTTGGGAGTAACTAAATAAATTTCGAAACAAAATATTTCAGTGTGCACATGTCTACTGATTATTGCTCTTCTTGCCCGGCCTGTCAGTTTAGGTGGACGGCCATGTCTTGGTAGGTTTGCTGTTGTGCCATACTCTTTCCATTTTCAGATGATGGATTGAACAGTGATCTGTGAGATTTTCAAAGCTTGAGATATTGTTTTATAACCTAACCCTGCTTTAAACATTCTCCAGAACTTTATCCCTGACCTGTCTGGTGTGTTCCTTGGCCTTCATGAACAGCTGTATTTATACTGAGATTAAATTATACACAGATTGACTTCTGAAGGCAATTGGTTCCACTAGATTTTAGTTAGGGGTATCTGAGTAAAGGGGGCTGAATACAAATGTATGCCTCACTTTCTACATATTTATTTGTAAAAAATGTTGAAAACCATTTATCATTTTCCTTCCACTTCACAATTATGTGCCACTTTCTGTTGGTCTATCACATAAAATACAAATAAAATATATTTACGTTTTTGGTTGTAACATGACAAAATGTGGAAAATTTCAAGGGGTGTGAATACTTTTTCAAGGCACCGTATATCTATTGTTTATAAAAACCGCCTGTATTTGTCAAGATGGATGAGTGGACCTTGTAATGCAACTTTAGGACAAGAGATATTTGTTAAAGCTGCTGTAAAATAACATCTACAAGGAAAAGTCAACACAAGCCCGGTAATAATAGTCACAGCACACACGTTCAACACAATTAAACTGAAGGAAAGATTAGTTGTCAGAATTCTTAGATTTGAGACGGAGGTCACACAATGTAGACCTGAGACAGAGGTCACTCATTTTATGGTCTGTCTATGTTTAGAGATATTTTACACATCCTGTTAAGTACACTACACAGAGTAAAATACTAACCGAAATGACCCCTACAGGGTATATAGCCTCCCGTACGTACGTACTGTATACACTGGGGGATCCTCACTGTCACTGTAGATTAGTTTAAAGAACGTTGTGCAGTCATCCCGCACATTGAACTGACAACCTTCCGCTCAAAGATACATTTCAGCTGCCAATGTTTTTAAGTTTTAATGATTCTGCTTGTTCAGTGTTCTTGCATTGATTCCATATGTAAGCCAAATGATGTATAATTCATAGACTGATGAGTATTCAAATAAAATACTTTACCTCCTGCGGGTGAGATTACACCATAATGACTGTAACGCAGTGGCATGTCCATGTTCGTAGAGAGGCTTCTGACTACTCTATCTTTACATCAGGGGTTTACAGAAGGTTCACCAAATGCACACATAATGTAGGGGGTGTGCCACATCATAAAAAACTATGAATAAATGGTGTATTACATGCTGTTCATACTCTCTCGGTCACTATGAGATTCGTTTTCTGTATTCTGAAAAAAAAAAAACTGGTTGATCCTGCTGCTCTCTATCGCCCCCTTCTGTCCATGTCCCCAATTCAGCTAGGGATTTTGCAGAGCAGTGTTGGCAGCTCTGCACATTCTCAGTTTTCAGTTAGTTTTTATGCTGAGCATTTCCTCCCTATCACAGCTGAGCAGCCCATGTGACTATAGAGTCACACATGTGGGCGTATACCCACTAATCAGCTAAACTTAATGGGGGCGGCATGTTACATGTAGATTGGTGGAGGCTTCACATCCCTCTTATTCTAAGACAGATTCTAAGCAAGCCTGTGACTCGTAGAAACCCAGATAGCAAGGATAACTTGCCACAAATATGTGGCAGTGTTGAATTGTAAGTCTTGTTAACTTGCAGCACATTTTCACTGGCAAGTTGAGCACTTGCAGAGCACTTGAAGCACAAGTTCTTAGTTGACACTTTTCCAATTTGTAGCAAATGTGCGTGTCAAGTCTCTAACAAGAGCAAAGTTGCAGTGGTGAGTCTACAGCAAGAGCTCTGCAAGTCTACAGCATGAAAATTCTGCCACAGTGACCCCTGTGGTGGGATGACTATTGGCATGTGGCATGGCACGTCTAGCAATAACTTAGCAAGTCATTTGCAAACTTACAGCACAATCGCTTGCTATCTGGGATTCTGCCCACACCCTGTTATTGCAAAAAAATACTAAAGATTTGATTTCAAATATATATTTGTATGAAAATTTATAACAGTTTATTGATATTAATTATTTATTTTTGCTCTGTATTCCAAAAGTTTTTTTATTTTTTTTATTTTGAACATGTGACCAGTAGCAGAGGACTAGAAGCTCCTCCTGCTTATGTTTCCCTGCAAGACAGGCTGGGAAAGAGCTGGGTCATGTGACAGCTGTATATTGATTAGGAAAAGGTTACTTAGATTTTTTTTTTTTTTTAATTAAAATTACAGTGACGTCATCCATATACAGAAGTAGAAGGGACAATGTAAATTAAACAGTGTGTTTTTAGTATCACTTTAAGGGCCACGTTTGCAGGCAACACTTCCCAGTACCCATAATTGGTACTCTTTTGGAAATAGAAGGCTGTAGAATATGTGTTCACAGGAAACCTAATGACTGTGTAAATATGTGTGATTCTCACGTTTACAGCTTACAGTAAAGTACATTTGTTAAAAGATGACAGATCTATTGCCTTATTCCTGTATAGTAACCCTACCACTGTTAGTCATGTTTACGGTATCTAGCAAGCGATAGCCCCCTGAAATGTTCTACAGCCTAAAAAATTGATTACTCTATTAACTAGTTAGTATGAGTTGGTCAACTGCAACTGAGCTTGTTCTACAATTTTCAAACATAATTTTTAACCAAAAAAGAGACAATTGCAAATCATTAGCTATTACTAGTTATACCATGACCTAGATACATTCTTCATGGAGAGTTCCTTAAACAGTTGCACAAGTAAAAAAAATACAGCCCCATGAACTGTTCAAAAATCTGGAATATGACAATCTCATCAAGCATGGCGGTCCCATGAATTGTTCAAAAACCTGGAAATTGACAGTTCCATTATATGTTATAGAATCTGGAAGGTGATGGTCCCATAAACTGTTCTACAACTTAAAAAAATAGTCCCATGAACTCTCCTAAAACCTGGAGATTGACAATCCTATCAAATGTTTGAGAATCTGGAAAGTGACGGTCCCATGAACTGTTCTACAACTGAAAAAAAATTACAGTCCCGTGAACTGTTCTAAAACCTGGGAAGTGACAGTCCCATCAAGTGTCCTAAAATGTGAAAATTGACGGTCCTATGAATTGTTCTATGACTTAAAAAAAAAATACAGTTCAATTACCTATTCCAAAATCTGGAAATTGACAATCCCATTAAGTGTTTGAGAATTTGGAAAGTGATGGTCCCATGAACTGTTCTCTGACTTAATAAATGTACAGTTCCTTGAACTGTTCTAAAACCTAGAAATTGACAGTCCTACCAAGTGTTCTAGAATCTGGAAAGTGACAGTCCCACTAACTAGTAATTGTCACCTATGGTTTTCAAACATAATTTTTAGCATTACCAAACAGGACCATTGGAATTGGCTAACTACTACTAGATATGCAATGACCTGAATAAATGAAAACCTTTATAGACAGTTCCATGCACTTTTGTACAACGTGCAAAGTGAAATTCCAGCAAAGCGCTCTTCAGCCTGGAAAGTGACAGTCCCATGAATTGTTCTTCGTAAAAAAAATGAGTCTCATGAACTGTTCTAAAACTTGGAAATCGACAGTCCTATCAATGTTATAGAATCTGGAAAGGGACAGTCCTACAAACCTGGAAATGAACTGTCCCATACACTGCTAGACCCACCTAGAGTTTTTTTTACAGTTGTGACCTCTATTGATGTAGGATGCCATAAGGGTGGGGGCTGGCACCACTATGGTTAAATACAGTTCTGGAATGCACCCCTCACACATGGCTTCACATAAGTCTGCCTTGAAGGGGAATCCTCCAGCTTGAATAGGCACTCCATAACTCTACCAATATGCAGTGCCTGCTGTAGTTGACACTCCTACAACATGGACATTCTCCTTCTTTGCTACTGCCCTGTGCACTTGTCTTTAAAAAGTTACAGTATCTCACAAAAGTGAGTACACCCCTCACGTTTTGTAAATATTTTAATATATCTTTTCATGTGACAACACTGAAGAAATGACACTTTGCTACAATGTAAAGTAGTGAGTGTAAAGCTTGTATAACAGTGTAAATTTGCTGTCCCCTCAAAATAACTCACCACACAGCCATTAATGTCTAAACCGCTGGCAACAAAAGTGAGTACACCCCTAATAGAAAATGTCCAATTTGGGCCCACAGTGTCAATATTTTGTGTGGCCACCATTATTTTCCAGCACTGCCTTAACCCTCTTGTAGTTCATCAGAGCTTCACAGGTTGCCACTGGAGTCCTCTTCTACTTCTCCATGATGACATCACGGAACTGGTGGATGTTGACCTTGCGAACCTCCACCTTCCATTTGATGATGCCCCACAGATGCTCAATAGGATTTAGGTCTGGAGACATGCTTGGCCAGTCCATCACCTTTACACTCAGCTTCTTTAGCAAGGCAGTGGTCATCTTGGAGGTGTGTTTGGGGTTGTTATTATGTTGGAATACTGCCCTGTGATCCAGTCTCTGAAGGGAGGTGATCATGTTCTGCTTCAGTATGTCACAGTACATGTTGGCGTTCATGGTTCCCTCAATGAACTGTATCTCGCCAGTACTGGCAGCACTCATGCAGCCCCAGACCATGACATTCCAACCACCATGCTTGACTGTGGGCAAGACACACTTGTCTTTGTACTCCTCACCTGGTTGCCGCCACACACGCTTGTCACCATCTGAACCAAATAAGTTTATCTTGGTCTCATCAGACCACAGGACATGGTTCCAGTAATCCATGTCCTTAGTCTGCTTGTCTTCAGCAAACTGTTTGCCGGCTTTCTTGTGCATCATCTTTAGAAGAGGCTTCCTTCTGGGATGACAGCCATGCAGACCAATTTGATGCAGTGTGCGGCGTATGGTCTGAGCACTGACAGGCTGATCCCCCACCCCTTCAACCTCTGCAGCAATGCTGGCAGCACTCATATGTCTATTTCCCAAAGACAACCTCTGGATATGACGCTGAGCACGTGCACTCAACTTCTTTGGTCGACCATGGCGAGGCCTGTTCTGAGTGGAACCACCTGTCCTGATAAACCGCTGTATGGTCTTGGCCACCATGCTGCAGCTCAATTTCAGGGTCTTGACAATCTTCTTATAGACAAAGCCATGTAGCGCAACAATTTTTTTTTACAGATCCTCAGAGAGTTCTTTGCTATGAGGTGCCATGTTGAACTTCCAGTGACCAATATGAGAGAGTGAGAGTGATAACACCAAATTTAACACACCTGCTCCCCATTCACACCGGAGACCTTGTAACACTAATGAGTCACATGACACCAGGGAGGGAAAATGGATAACTGAGCCCAATTTGGAAATTTTCACTTAGGGGTGTACTGACTTTCGTTGCCAGCAGTTTAGACATTAATGGCTGTGTGTTGAGTTATTTTGAGGAGAGACCAAATTTACACTGTTATACAAGCTGTACACTCACTACTTTACAATGTAGCAAAGTGTCATTTCTTCAGTGTTGTCACATGAATAGATATAATAAAATATTAACAAAAATGTGAGGGGTGTAGGTCATTGCCACTATAAATTGGACCATACTCATAAAGGATGGAGAAAATGTGAGGGGGGGGGGGGGGGGTAAACTGCTGATGGAAAGAAGCGTACAATGCATTGTACATCTAAAGTATGCATTCTTCTGGGAGCATAAACCTGTGAACCAAAGCTTTACCAGTGTGTGTTCTTCGTGCCTTAGAAAACAACATGGTTGTGTATACATTCTCCCTAAGGGTGCTGAAGCAGCTGAGGTCAGTCAATTTCACACGTCACCTCCAATTTTGCCCTTGCCCTAAGCTTGTGTGCTGAGAGAATCTGCGGCCTTGCTTATGTATGCTCCAGAAGTGCTAGGCCTACTTCTAGATGGCTGTGTGTTCCCACTACATTCCGTAGCCCGCAGGTCACAAGCTGCCATCTTGCTTTTGATCTGTTAGACAGACTAGAAGTCTGTGTGTCAGATACACTTGCCATCAGATGCAGTATAGCCGTGCTGTGCTGTTGCAGAGTCTTTGAATGTTATGAAGAACAGCTTGGCTGAAAGGGCAGAATGTGGGATACAGAAGCTCTGGAGTGCCTGAAATAGTCACAGTTCCTTTTCAAAGGTCTACTAAACTAAAATAAACTGGCAATATACGTCACATATCTATATAAAGGCATTTCTTTTTTTTTTTCCTTAGATAGTATTAATTAGAAGAAGAACAAATCCCTGTTAGCAGCTACAGTCAACAATAAAATAACACAGCAGCCTCTATGTCTCTTGGGGTCTCCAGTAGTGGTAGCTCTACACCAGAGTTCCTTAGCTTCATCCATTTACTATAACCATTGGAAAGAGGCATAGGGGGGTTGATTTACTTCAGGATTTAGGATCAGCTTCCAGTTTTTTTTCTGGTTAAATTGAATAAACTGAAGTTACAGCTGATTGGCTACCATGCACCAGATTTTGCACTGCTCCAGTTTTAGTAAATCAACCTCATAGTTGCCAAGAGACAAGACATTTTCTACATTTTGTCCACTGTTTATACGTAAGCAAATGAACCACCCCCCTACTAAGGCCTCAGTTACATGGAACGTGAATAATTAATATGCAGGAGATCACTGGTTAAACCACGAGTGCTTTTTTGAACCACCACTTTTCCTTTATATTGGCTTCTCAAAATAATTTAGAGATCGGAGATTTAGGTTTACTTTGATAAATAAATAATATATTTTTATCAAGGTTTATACATTAAATCAAATAGAAGGAAAACTGAGGAGGAAAGAAGGACAGGAGGATTTGGTTCCAAATGAGGGACAGTTGGGAGCTATGGCCAAGTATCCATCTTTCTACAGAACATTGTAAATTGGCCCACACCCCTCACATCTGGCAATGGCAGCCCACATTTTCCTCTAATGCCGCTTACACATGAGCAGACTTTTCGACCAGACTGGTCCGACGGTGTGTGGGCTCAATCGGACCTGCAGCGGACTTTTTCGGTCGAAAATCTGACGGACTTTAGATTTGGAACATGTTTCAAGTCTTTCCGACGAACTCGAGTCCAGTTGAAAAATCCGCTCGTCTGTATGCTAGTCCGACGGACGAAAACCCACGCTAGGGCAGCTATTGGCTACTGGCTATCAACTTCCTTATTTTAGTCTGGTCGTACGTCATCACGTACGAATCCATCAGACTTTGGTGTGATCGTGTGTAGGCAAGTCTGTTCATTCAAAAATCCGTTGGATGTCCGTCGAAAGTCCGTCGGAAAGACCATGGGACCAGTCCGGTCGAAAAGTCCGCCCGTGTGTACGCGGCATAAGACAGTACATATGTCCTCCAACATAAGGGATAGTAAAATAGTCATAGCTTGTCATTATAAAAAGGGCTTTTTCTCTTTTTTTTAAATCTATATTGCACTGCATGCGCAAAAAGTAACTGCTTGTGTAAATCATTAGTGTAATATTAAGATAAGATCAAGTTGGGTTTGTACAAAATGAAATAAATACATTATGCCATTTTTATGTGTTTGCAATCTTAACAATCAACGGATTCCAAACGATACATACAATACAGTGCCTTGAAAAAGTTTTCATACCCCTTGAAATTTTCTAAATTTTGTCATGTTACAACCAAAAACGTAAATGTATTTCATTGGAATTTTATGTGATAGGTCATTGTGAAGTGGTAGGAAAATGGTAAATGGTTTTCAAAATTTTGTGTGGCGTGCATTTGTATTCTGCCCCCCTGAGCAAATACTTTGTAGAACCACCTTTCCCTGCAATTACAGCTGGAAGTCTTTTTGGGGATGTCTCTACCAGCTTTACACATCTAGAGAGTAAAATTTTTGCCCATTCTTCTTTGCAAAATAGCTCAAGTTCTGTCAGATTGGATGGAGAGCGTCTGTGAACAGTAATTTTCAAGTTTTGCCACAGATTCTCAATTGGATTTAGGTCTGGACTTTGGCCCATTCCAACACATGAATATGCTTTGACCTAAACCATTCCATTGTAGCTCTGGCTCTATATTTAGGGTCGTTGTCCTGCTGGAAAGTGAACCTCCGCCCCAATCTCAAGTCTTTTGCAGACTATAACAGGTTTTCTTCTTAAATTGCCCTGTATTTGGCTCTATCCATCTTCCCATCAACTCTGACCAGCTTCCCTGTCCCTGCTGAAGAAAAAGATCCCCACAACATGATGCTGCCACCACCATGTTTCACGGTGTGGATGGTGTGTTCAGGGTGATGTGCAGTGTTCGTTTTCCACCACACATAGCATTTTGCTTTTAGGCCAAAAAGTTCAATTTTGGTCTTATTTGACCAGAGCACCTTCTTCCACATGTTTGCTGTGTCCCCCATATGGCTTCTCACAAAATGCAAATGCTTCTTATGGCTTTCTTTCAACAACTTTCTTCTTGCCACTCTTCCATAAAGGCCAGATTTGTGCAGTACACGACTAATAGTTGTCCTGTGGACAGATTCTCCCACCTGAGCTGTGGATCTCTGCAGCTCCTCCAGAGTTACCATGGGCTTCTTGGCTGCTTCTTTGATTAATACTCTCCTTGCCCGGCCTGTCAGTTTAGGTGGACGGCCATGTCTTGGTAGGTTTGCAGTTGTGCCATAGGCTTTCCATTTTCAGATGATGGATTGAACAGTGCTCCATGAGATGTTCAAAGCTTGGGGGCTGAATACAAATGCATGCCACACTTTTCATATATTTATTTGTAAAAAACTTTGAAAACCATTTATCATTTTCCTTCCACTTCACAATTATGTGGCACTTTGTGTTGTTCTATCACGTAAAATCCCAATAAAATACGTTTATGTTTTTAGTTGTAACATGACAAAATGTGGAAAACTTCAAGGGGTGTGAATACTTTTTCAAGGCACTGTATACACACTAATGCCGCGAACACATGGTCGGATTTTTCGACAGGAAATGTTGGATGTGAGCTTGTTGTCGGAAAGTCCGACAATGTGTACACTCCATCAAACATTTGCTGTCGGACTTTCCGCCAACAAATGTTTGATAGCAGGTTTTCAAATTTTCCGCCAACAAAACTTTGTTGTCGGAAAGTCTGATCGTGTGTACACAAGTCAGTCACACAAAAGTTCATGCATGCTCGGAATCAAGCTGAAGGAGCCGCACTGGCTATTGAACTTCTTTTTTCTCGGCTCGTTGTACGTCTTGTACGTCACCGTGTTCTCACGTTCGTAATTGTTGGCCAATTTTTGGTCAACATTTGTGTGACCGTGTGTATTTAAGACAACAACCTTCAAACAAAAATCCACAGTTTTGTTGGCGGAAAATCAGATCGTGTGTATGGGGCATAAGTGTACATTTTATACAGAGTGTTTTACTGTATGTGTTCAATGACCAGGGGGTTGAGAGAGTATTCATTATTTTACTTGTTTCCCTTCTATTTCTCATATTCATCTCTCTCTTTTTTTATTTCACAATTTTTTCTTCATGGAGGGGATGGTTCAGGTCAGTGGTCTCCAAACTGCAGCCCGAGGGTAGGATATGCCTCTACCTGGCCCTTGGGGCACTATTCTATCCACACTGACACCAACGATGGGGCACCATTCCTCCCACCAGTGATGGGGTGCTATTCCTCCCAATATCTACAATGGGGCACTATTATTTCCACTGATACCAACAATAGAGATTTATTATTCCCACTGATACAAACAATAGAGCACTAATATTCCCACTGATACCAACAATTGGGGACATTTATTCCCACTGATACCAACAATAGGGCACTATTCCTGCTACTGATACCAAAATTGGAACACTTTTCCTCCCTCTTAAACCAATGATGGAGTATTGTTTACTAATACTCCCACTGATGCTGGGACATTCTCTACTCCCACTGGTCACAGTCTGCCAACCCCCCCAACCCCCAAAGTCTAAAAGAGGCGGCTCTCTAATTAGGCAAATTAGGCGGTCGCCTTAGGCCTCGCCCCCAGAGGGGCCTCGCAGCCACCTAATTTGCCCGTACCGTAGCCTTGATGATTCGCCGGGACCGTGCTGCAATATGATCCATTCTCGACCCGAAGTCCCAGCGAATTAGAGTACCACAATGCCCGCGGCTTGTGCGGGGTGTCTTTGTTCCTGCACGCCATGAGCTCCACTCCACTGTGCATTGCAGCTGGCCCGGCATCTCTCCCCAGCTGCCTGACACACACACAGTACAGTGAGTGCACTGTAGAGCAGAGCGAACTGAACCCGCCCCTCCTCCTCCTGTGCTGTAATGTTTTCCCGTGCACAGAGGTCAAAGGAGGAGGAGGGAAGGAGGCACACCACCTGTGCAGAGAGGCGAGTGCGCTGGTCTGAGGTCTGTGTAATCTAAAAGTCAGTCTTACAGAGGAGGGCAGGGGGGCATGAAGAAGTGGATGGGTGAGGA
Source organism: Aquarana catesbeiana (assembly GCF_042186555.1). Taxonomy (NCBI): domain Eukaryota; kingdom Metazoa; phylum Chordata; class Amphibia; order Anura; family Ranidae; genus Aquarana; species Aquarana catesbeiana. The sequence goes on along the minus strand of NC_133333.1, from coordinate 224,114,170 downwards.
AGGACAGGCAAAAAGTTCACTTGGAGTGATTTGGGGGAGAGGATATCCATCCATCCCCCCGATCCAATCCCAGCTCCATTCACCCCATCCCATCTCCATCCACCCCCCATCCCATCCCGGCTCCATCCACTTCACCCCAATCTCATCCCAGCTCTATTCATCCCCCCAATCCAATACCAGCTACATCCATCCCCCATACCAACCCAGCTCCATCCACCCCCATCCCACCCCAGCTCTATCCACCCCACCCCAATCCCATCCCGGCTCCATCCATTTCCCCGATCCCAACCCGGCTCCATCCACCCCACCCCAATCCCATCCCAGCTCCATCCATCCCCCGATCCAATCCCAGCTCCATCCACCCCACCCCAATCCCATCCCAGCTCCATCCATCCCCCAATTCCATCCCGGCTCCATCCATTCCCCTCGATCCCATCCTGGCTCCATCCACCCCACCCCAATCCCATCCCGGCTCCAGCCATCCACCTGATCCAATCCCAGCTCCATCCATTCCCCCATACCATCCTGGCTCCATCCACCCCACCCCAATCTCATCCCGTCTCCATCTATTTCCCCCGATCTCATCCCAGCTTCATCCATTCCCACCAATCCCATCCCGGCTCCATCCATCCCCCTGATCCCATCCTGGCTCCCTCCATCCCTCCGATTTCATACCGGCTCCCTCCATCCCTCGATTCCATCCTGGCTCCCTCCATCCCCCGATTCCATCCCAGCTCCCACCATGCCCCGATTCCATCCCGGCTCCCTCCATGCCTCGATTCCATCCCGGCTCGCTCCATCCCCCCGATTCCATCCCGGCTCCCTCCATCCCCCTGATTCCATCCTGGCTCTAGGCACCCCACAAGAGATGTGGCTGTATTTGATGGGCACAGTGGCTGCATTTGATGGGCAAAGTGACTGCATTTGATGGGAACAGTGGCTGCAACTGATGGCACAGCGGCTGCATTTGATGGGCACAGTGGCTGCTATTGAGGGCACAGTGGCTGCATTTGATGGGCACAGTGGCTGCATTTGATGGCACAGTGGCTGCATCTGATGGCACAGTGGCTGCACTTGATGGGCACAGTGGCTGCACTTGATGGGCACAGTGGCTGTAATTTATGTTTTTTTTTTAGAATTTTTCAGTTTGTTTGCACCCCATCCCCCCCCCAAGAATTGTGAGCACCAGCTGCCACTGACCATCTCCTGTATCAAGTCCGCAGTCTCTGATCATCTCTTTTACTATGTCTACAGTCTCTGACCATCTCCTGTAGTATGTCAGCATAGTCTCTGCCCATCTCTTGTATCATGTCTGCAGTCTCTGATCATCTCCTGTACTATGCCTGCAGTCTCTGATCATCTCCTGTACTATGTCTGCAGTCTCTGATCATCTCCTGTACTATGTCTGCAGTCTCTGATCATCTCCTGTGTTATGTCTGCAGTCTCTGATCATCTCTTGTATCATGTCTGCAGTCTCTGACCATCTACTGTATCATGTCTGCGACTCTCTCACTCTGCGGAAGGTGCTCCAGAGCCCCCTCCACATTAGAGTTCCCATTTTAAACGCAAGTTGGAACTCTGTGATGTACAGGGGAATGCAGTGGACTCTGATATAAAGGTAATCTTTGGTCACCAGAGCTCTCCCCCTCCCTTACATTAGAGTTCCCCTTTACACCAAAGTCTGCAGGTTCCCCCTTAGATCAGAGTTCCCTTGCACTGTAAGGGGGAATTCTGCAGACTCTGATATATGGGGAAACTCTGTGCTGGCTTGGTTATATTAACCTGACCTTCATGTAACTGGAGAAATATGCGTGTAATATATAATATATATGTAATATATATATTTCATTAAAGAATTGGTTTAGAAAATTCTATAAACGTTGAATTCATAGTTCATAGAATTTAAAACTCTTAATATATGCAATTTATACAGTTAATCTTAATCGCTTGAATTATTTTTCCCGTTATGGATGTGAGTGGGGCCTCATGTCTCATATTTGCCTAAGGCCTCACAAAGCCTAGAGACGCCTCTGGGGCCCTTTGTTTAGTAAGTTTGAAGACCCCTGATTTAGTTTGAGGCAGACCTGATCCAGCTACACCACACACCTGCTCAGCAATGCATCTAAAATGCAGATACTAAACATTTGAGTATAACAGCCCTTGCTGACTACATAAACAATAATTTTCTTGAAAGCCTTTCAACCAGTGATCGAATGGAAAAGTTAAATGGATCAATGCAAATTACTAACAGCATTTCTCTGACTTAATGGTTTCATGAAAGTGTTGTTAGCAGGCTACCTTCAACCATCTGATCGTTTGTGCAGACCAAAGCAGGCTTAAAGTGGTTGAAAAAAATATGGTCAGCATTACGAATTTTATCTGCGTGAAAGCTGAAGGTGGAAGCGCTATAGTGCTCCGACCATGTGACTAACGCCTAGGGTTGCCACCTCCTCCCTTTAAACCCAAACACATATGAATTACACAGGTTCTGTGGCTGAATAAGGTGGTAATTAAACTCAATTGGTGCCCTATCTACATTAAATTAGCCTCAGAACCTGTGTAATTCATATGTGTTTCGGTTTAAAAGTATGAGGTGGCAACCCTACTAACGCTCCCCCCTCCCCCTCTTTCAACCACTTCCAGCCCAGGAACGTCATATGACGTCCTGGAATTTGAGCGGGGATATCTGAATGATGCCTACAGCTACAAGCATCATTCAGATATCATCTTTTTTTGGCCGGCGATTCTGTGCACCGTAACAACAATCATATCGGCAGTTCAGCCGCTTGATCGTTCATCGCCCCCTCATCGCCCCCTCCCGCCTCCCTTCGGTGCTTCTCCGGGCTCGCCCGTACGACCGGCGAACCGGAGAACGAATCGGATCGTCGCTGGAAGTTGATTATAGAGATTTCTGGTGTCCAGATTTTCCCCAGACGTTACGGCGTTTACATCTGTCCAGGCCGGCGGATGTAAACAAAGCCAGGGATTCGGCTGGAAAGGCCGAGACAGTTAATTTTTTTTTCATCTCAGTCTTTTCAGCCTGGAGGAGAGATGTGGGGTCTAATAGACCCCACATCTCTCCATAAAGAGGACCTGTCACACACTATTCCTATTACAATTGTAATTGTAATTGTAATAGGAATAAAAGTGATCAACATTTTTTTTTTTTTTAAAGAGAAAGTGTAAAAAAAATAAAAATAAAGATAAAATAAACAATAAAAAAAAAATTTTAAAGCGCCCCCCCCTCCCCACGTGCTCGCTCACATAGGCGAACGCATACGTAAGTCACGCCCACATATGTAAACGGCGTTCAAATCACACATGTAAAATATCGCCGCGTGCGTTAGAGCAAGAGCAGCAATTCTAGGCCAAGAACTCCTCTAAACTGGTAACCTGTAAAAAAATGTAAAGTGTCACCTATGGAGATTTTTAAGTACCAAACTTAGTGGCCATTCCACTGGTGTGCGCAATTCTAAAGCGCAATATGCTAGGTATCTATTTGCTCAGCTTAACATCATCTTTCACATTATACAAAAAAATTGGGCTAACTTTACTGTTTTGTTTTTTGTTTTATTTATGAAACTGTTTTTTTTTTTTTTGTTTTTTTTGCAACGATTGCCATTTTATTCCCTAGATTCTCTGCTAAAAAAAAAAATATATAATGTTTGGGAGTTCTGAGTAATTTTCTAGCAAAAAAAATGATGATTTTTACATGTAGGAGAGGAGTGCTAGAATAGGCCCGGTATGGAAGTGGTTTAAAAAAAATGAAAAAAAAATGGCCTTATGATCTGTTTCCTTATAATAATATTCATCACCATTGAGTCCAATTTTTACAAGTCAGGTCTATAAAATGCCAACAAGGTGGCTACTCAGCACGTGATTGTAGTTTTCTGCAGTTTTCTGGTGCGATTAGCAGACGGAGAATATGATTCATTTTAGTGCTTGGCTAAAGTTGGAACACTGCACACTCACCCTGCTAATAAGAAAACTTTGAGGAATGCATAGATTATATGTGCAACAGGAATTAATGAAAGTGCGACTTGTTGAATGACGTGCACAGAAAAGGGGAAAAAAATGCTGCGCAATTTCCTGTGTGTATAAAATCATGACAATCAGACCAAATCAGTGACCGTATTTCAGCTTATGTTAAAAACTAAACAAAACAACACTCACCAATGCTTCAAGAGCAATAGGCCCACTAACCCTGCATACATGATGCATACCTCCCAACTGTCCCTGATTTCAAGGGACTGTCCCTGATTTGGAGCAATGTCCCTCTGTCCCTCTTTCCTCCTCATTTGTAACTCATTTTGGTCTGATCTATATAGTTGTATAAAAAAATGAATCTTTATCTTTCAAAAAGTGTTCCCCAGTGCTAAACCTTTCATCCAATTTCTAAATTGCTGCATTTGTAAATTTTAAAAGCCAATATAAAGGAATTATAGTGGTAAAAAAAAGCACTTGTGGATTTAATTAACCTCCTTCTTTTTTTTTTGTTAATTCTCCTTTTTTAAGGAGGTGTGTCAGGGGGCGTGTCCTACGCCTACATACATTTGCTAGTAGGTGTCCCTCATTCCCATCTCAAAATGTTGGGAGGTATGCATGATATACTTAATATGAAAAAACTAGGACTCTTCCTATGTAATCTCCAAAGCAGATGTTCCATCAAGAGTCTGATGATGAACAGGCTTTGCTGCCCTCTTCAGATTGGGGATTTATTTTCAGCGGGAACGCAGGGGGAACACAGGCCCGGCACCCCCAGCACAGAATGTATGTAATTGCAAGGGGTGCTGGGGTGTGCTGCAGGGCCTGTTGATGCTGGCTGCTGGGGGGATCTGTTGCCACTTGTGTGAACTTTTTTTTTGCAAGGGGAGGATCTGTTGTTGCTGGAGAGGGATCTATTGTTGCTGATGGTGGGTCTTATGTTGCGGGGGTCAGTTGTTGCTAGGAGGGATTTACTGTTGAGGGAGGGGTCTATTGTTGCTGGCTGCTGGAGGGTCTTTTGATGCTGGCTGTAGGGAGATCTGTAGTTTCTGCAGGGGGCCTGTTTTTGCTGAGGAGGGATATTTTGTTGTAAGTGGTCCATTCTTGCTGGGGGTATCTATTGTTGCTGGTGCTGGGGGGGTCTATTGATGCTGGGGGGTTCTATTGATGCTGGTGCTGGGGGGTCTAATGATGTTGGTGCTGGGGGGTCTATTGAAGCTGGTGATGGGGGGTCTTATGATGCTGGTGCTGGGGGGTCTATTGATGCTGGTGCTGGGGGGTCTAATGATGCTGGTTCTGGGGGGTTCTATTGATGCTGGTGCTGGGGGGTCTAATGATGCTGGTGCTGGGGGGGTCTAATGATGTTGGTGCTGGGGGGTCTATTGAAGCTGGTGCTGGGGGGTCTAATGATGTTGGTGCTGGGGGGTCTATTGAAGCTGGTGCTGGGGGGTCTATTGATGCTGCTGCTGGGGGGGTCTAATGATGTTGGTGCTGGGGGGTCTATTGATGCTGGTGCTGGGGGGTTCTAATGATGTTGGTGCTGGGGGGTTCTATTGATGCTGGTGCTGGGGGTCTATTGATGCTGGTGCTGGGGGTCTATTGATGCTGGTGCTGGGGGGGTCTAATGATGTTGGTGCTGGGGGGTCTAATGATGCTGGTGAAATAGGATGCGCACACCTATGGTGTATGCCTTGTCATATGCAGGTCAGTTTTTAAAAAAAAGATTTGGACAATGGAAATGATATAATATCCTATGCAAAATGATCACTACCGACAAGTATAGCTGACCATAGACAGACAGATGACTCCCATAGGTCAATTAATAGGAGACATTCCCAAACTTTCTGTCTATGACCCATTTGGGTCTTAATTTGTGACTTTTCTCATAAGGAAAAGCTTCTATGTCTACATTTACCACAATGAGAAAAGGAAAGGATTGGTCATGTTGCAAAAAGATTTTCTAAAAAAAAAAAAAAAAAAACTTGTAGCGCTTCACTACTCAGCCCAATGCATTAAAATGGGGCATTGTATTAGCATGGAATTGGGCTTTGTATGTCCACCATTTGTTAATATTAAAAGACCAGTTGAAGTAACAGAAATAGATATGAAGTCAGATAGACTTTATACGAACAACCTAAATTTTCAGAGTCTTACCTCTACGTTCCTGTTAAGTTACTCATACGCATCTCAAATTCAGAAATTTGAGTCATGGGTGGCAGTGTTGGCACCACCCAGCTCAACAAACACTCAAAATCAACTGAGATGGCTGGAATTTTATTGGCCCAAAAGTGCATTCTATCAGATCCTATGAAATATAGTCTCTGCTCAGGTATCCAGGCAGCCATGCATGTATGGCTAGACCTACAGCACTTGAGCTAGACATCTAAATGTAGTTTAATAGGAATTACAACCAGTGCTCTCAGTAATGTAACAGACCGGATGAGACATGCCCCTCTTCTTCTCTACAGTACAATTCTGGGTAAGGAAACCTGTGTTGAGGGGTGTAGCTGTTACTCAGCTCTGCCAGCATAGAGCGCTGAAGTGCGAGAAACACCAATGCTGCGTACACACGGTCGGATTTTCCGACCACAAATGTTCGATGTGAGCCTGTTGTCGGAATTTCCGACCGTGTGTAGGCTCCATCGGACATTTGCTGTTGGAATTTCCGACAACAAATGTTTGAGAGCTGGATCTCAAATTTTCCGACAACAAAATTTGTTGTCGGAAATTCCGAGCGTGTGTGGACAATTCTGACGCACAAAAGTCCACTCATGTTCGGAATCAAGCAGAAGAGCCGCACTGGCTATTGAACTTAATTTTTCTCGGCTCGTCGTACGTGTTGTACGTCACCGCGTTCTTGGCGATCGGAATTTCCGACAACATTTGTGCAACCGCGTGCATGCAAGACAAGTTTGCGCCAGCATCCGTCAGAAATAAATCCATGGATTTTGTTGTCGGAATGTCCGAGCGTGTGTACGCGGCATTAGAATGTGGCTGCTGTAAGACTTTGCACACCTTTTGTTTTTATCTACCTAGAATGTATTTAGCTGTGCATTTAGCCCAGTACTGTCCTCCTGCAGCCAATTGTTCTCATTGGTCGGGTCCACGCCACCGCTGTCTTGGATTTGGAAACTGGCATGTGACTTCCTAAAGAATCACAGCTGGCTCCCCATTGCGCATGCACGAGATCCTGAGACTGGTCCTGCAGCTTCTTGAGATGTGTGATGTGGGGTGGGGCCGGATGAGCGTCCTCATTCTTGCCTAGGCCAGAATTGAGGAAGTGGGGGTGTGGGTACCTGTCAAAAAAGGTACCCGCTCCCCATAAAAATAAAACAAAACGTGTTAGCGGCGGAGGTGGGGGAGGATTGGTACTAATACTTTTGAGTGAAGATCTGCTATACCTTAGATTGTAAGCTACTTGAGGGTAGGGACCGATGTGAATGTACAATGTATATGTAAAGCGCTGCGTAAATTTACAACGCTATATAAGTACCTTAAATAATAATAATAATATAGGTTAATTTCTGCTTTAAATAATACATTGTTATAGTGATCTCGATACTGCGGCCCTGGGGCCAGATGTGGCCCTTTGTTTGCTTTTATACGGCCCTTGGGGCATTATTTCAGCCACTGATGCCAACAATGGGGCATAATTTCCCCCTCAATGACCCCAATAAAGGGGCACAATTTCCTCCCAGTGACCCTAATAAAGGGGCACAATTTCTCCCAATGACACCAATAAAAGGGCCAAAATTCCTCCCAATGACATCAAAGATGGGGCATTGTTTTTTTTCCCACTGGCATCGTGACCTTTTCTACTCCCAATGGCCATAGTCCGGCCCCCCAAAAGTCTTAAGGACAGTAAACTAGCCCTCTGTTGAGAAAGTTTGGAAACCCCTGCAATAGACTAAAAACAGAGAGAACTGAGGGGGAAAAAGGGCCTATTTTGGTTCAAAAAGAGGCACAGTCCTCCAAATGAGGGACAACGGTGAACTATTGGTATACCTGGATTGGGGAAATTGTATGTTCAATTTCTGCACCCAGTGCCCGTGCTGGCCTCCACATGAGCACTCTTTCCTGAAAAAGGCCACTCGTGTAGACTTTTGACACACTAGCCTAGTTTGTTATTTCCCTTTTTATTGAAGATGCTAGCAAGAGTGAATGAGTCAGCACATTGGAGGAGATTTTCACTCTGCATTGTGTGCAGTGCGCTCTTCTTCTAAGTTATTTAAACCTTTGCAGCTCGGCACATTTCACAAGACATCAGTCATCAATATAAATGCAGCACATTAAACTCCTGAGTGGAAATGGATCAGTGATTATACCTTGTCTCTGCAGTCACTCTGTACGCCTATTATGCTGGTATTTATAGTATGCAAGCCGTAGTGGTTGTTGATGACTGCGCACTGAGCAGTAACAGCTGATGGAAGCATTAAGATTACAAGAGGGAAGTGAGCTAGTATGTGTTTGTGTGTAAGGCAGTTCCTCGATGTACACTGCAGAGGAGCCCCTCGCTATAAAAAGAAGGACAAATTCTTATGATTGCATGAGCACTGGATGCCTGATGATTGCATGGGCACTGGATGTCTTATAGTTGCATGGGCACTGGATGCCCAATGATTGCATGGGCACTAGATGTCTTATGGTATAACTGGATGCCTAATGATTGCATGGGCACTGGATGTCTTATGGTTGCATGGGAACTGGATGCCCAATTATTGCATGGGTACTAGATGTCTTATGGTATAACTGGATGCCTAATGATTGCATGGGCACTGGATGTCTTATGGTTGCATGGGAACTGGATGCCCAATTATTGCATGGGTACTAGATGTCTTATGGTTGCATGGGCACTGGATGTCCTATGGCTGCATGAGCACTGGATGTCCTATAGTTGCATGGGCACTGGATGTCCTATGGTTGCATGGGCACTGGATGTCCTATGGTTGCATGGGCACTGGATGTCTTATGGTTACATGGGCACTGGATGCCTGATGGTTGCATGGGCACTGGATGCCTGATGATTGCATGGACACTGGATGCCTGATGATTGCATGGGCACTGAATGTCTTATGGTTGCATGGGCACTGGTTGTCTTATGGTTGCATGGGCACTGAATGTCTTATGGTTGCATGGGCACTAGATGTCTTATGGTTGCATGGGCACTGGATGCCCGATGATTGCATGGGCACTGGATGTCCTATGGTTGCATGGGCACTGGATGTCTTATGGTTGCATGGGCACTGGATGCCTGATGATTTCATGGGCACTGGATGCCTGATGATTGCATGGGCACTGGTTGTCTTATGGTTGCATGGGCGCTGGTTGTCTTATGGTTGCAAGGGCACTGAATGTCTTATGGTTGCATGGGCACTAGATGTCTTATGGTTGCATGGGCACTGGAACACGATTATTGCATGGGCACTGGATGTCTTATGGTTGCGTGGGCACTGGATGTCCTATGGTTGCATGGGCACTGGATGTCCTATGGTTGCATGGTCACTGGATGTCCTATGGTTGCATGGGCACTGGATGTTCTATGGTTGCATGGCCACTGGATGCAAAAGTGCAGCATGCAATGACCCTGGTCTGGCCAATAACTCACAAATGTTTCTTATTTGGAAGGACTGTCCCTCTTCACAACCAAAGCCCTCTGTCCTACTTTTCTCCTACTTTGTGCTTCTTTTTGGTCTGATGCCTTTTTAGCATTTATTGCAGATTAAATTGGATGGGACTGTGGGATACTCCAGAACACTGACATGAATGTGAGGACACTTTTCCCTTTGAAGCTACTTCTTAGAACAGTCCCTTAAAGTGGAACAAAACTCATCTCAGCTCCAGTGGTGCAGCATACCCGAGCCCCCCGCCTGGCCGCAGACATCTTCAGGTGGTCGACTTCCGGGTCTTGATTGCCGGCCGCTGTCATTGGTCAAGCAGGGGTGAAATCACTCCTGCGCATGCGTACAGGCAGGTAAGTGTTTTTAATGCAGAACAGACAAAGCATGTCTCCTTTGCATTAAAAATCCCGCCTGTCCACCTATTTAAATTAGTTACCCTAAAGCTCCACTTTAAGCAGTAGGACATAAAGCAAACAGCACTGGGACACCATAAGTAATGTCCAAGGCCATGCAAGCCTTAAAGCGACAGTAAAACCCACTTTGTCATTTTTACCTACAGGTAAGCCTATAATAAGGCTTACCTGTAGGTAAGGTGAAAATCTCCTAAACGTGCACCGTTTAGGAGATATTCACTCTGCATGCAGCCACTGACGTCACCGGCACATGCGCTCTGAAGGACCTTCGGAGCTTTGTGCCAGAACTGAGGGCTCCTGAACGCATGCGCAGGAGTGACGTCATCGTGGTTCCAGCCACTTACAGCGCCAGAGCCTGCAAACCCAGAAGAAAGACTGGGGGAAGATGTCAGCCCTCTCAGCGGTGACAGTGTGCCACTGGAGGGCTTCGTTCTAAGGGAAGCATTTCATAATGTGCTAGTATGCGATGCATACTAGCACATTATGCGATTGCCTTACAGGTGTTTTTTTTTTAAACACTGCCGTAGTTTACTACCGTTTTTAATGTTAGTGCACCAGAGGTTAACAGCAGCGACAGTCACTAGGATCCCTCTCTCAGGTTTGTACTCACAGTGTCCCTGGGACTTGGCTTTCTCCCTCCAGGCTCAGGCCGACAATTCCCTCAATGGAGCCTCCAGACTGGATACTCAGTGAAAACCCTCTTTAACTCACAAGTAATTTGCACAGCAAAATAGGCCCCCTAGCTGTACATAGCTGGGACTTTTATGAGACTAGCAGAACCCTAAGCTGGACAGCCTAGAAGGGCAGCAGCCTTTCTGGCTGGGAACCTCTCCTCCTAGGGAAGAATCCTGCTCTCTGAAGCTCTAAACTATTTATATAGTCTCCCAGCCACCATCTGGGCACCTTCCCCCAGGGATTGGCTGGAGCTGCATACATTTTCTGACTGCTCATTTGATCCTTCCACCCACTACATTCCAGAAGACAAGGGGAAGCAATCAAACTCACAGCCTGCATAGCCCACAGCAGACCAAAGCAATCACATGATGGGCTGTTGATTACAGCAGAGCCAAAAGAACAAAATTTGCCTAACCTAACTAGCTGCCTGTTTGGGAGGGTGCTACAAAAAGGCTCTGTTTAATTACCAAAAGAATTTTACTGAACTTAACCTTTTATCCAACGTCTAATCTATAGCATGCACTATGGCGTGGCCACACTAAAAAAATGTTTTGCCATTACATACATTTTAACAGCATTACATCCAACAATGTTATCATTTAAATGAAACCTCACATTAAAAACAACATTCAATTTTTTATTTTTTTTTTATTGGCCCATGTGCTTTCTTTCATATCTTTCCTCTTGTTCTGTTTCAGGCTTGCAGGTTGATAAGAAGACAGTGACCTCCTACCCTCAGGTGATACTGGTCCGGGTCCCAACACCTACCGTCCAGTCTGATAGTGATATAACTGTTCTGCGACACCTCGAGAAACTGGGCTGCCGCCTGGTGAATCGCTCTCAAGCCATTCTAAATTGCGTAAACAAATTCTGGACGTTTCAGGAGTTAGCTGGCCATGGAATTCCTCTGCCCGATACCTTCTCTTATGGTGAGTTTCTGCCTCAGCTCCAGATTCCATAGACATGAATCACCGGTTTGGACATTTTGGTATGTGTTCCACTATACCTGTTACTTATTCACAAAGGAGGCAGATACTAACAATATACATCACTGTAGAAACAAACACTAATCTCGACCAATCAAAGGAACTGCATGTCTGTGTGTCTACAAAGGGTACGGTCAGATGTGAGATAGTCATTACTCCTTATTCCCTAGACAACCTCCCAACTTTTTGTGATGGGAATGAGGGACGCGTATTAGCAAAAGTATGTAGGCATAAGGCACACCCGCTGCCATGCCCCCCTTAAAGGAGAATTATGCAAAAAAAGATTTGTTAAAGCGACATTAAACCTTAATTAAAAAAAAAAAATGAAATAACAAATATGTTAGACTCACCTGCTCTGTGCAATGGTTTTGCATAGAGCAGCCCCTAATCCTCTTCTTCTGCGGTCCCCCGCCGGCTTTACAGGCTTCTCCTCTTTGGCAAGTGTCTCCATGGAAAGCCGCTTTCCATAGGGGCACCCATGCATGCTCGCTCCTGAGCTGCCCTGTCTGTGTCTATTGACACAAAGCGGGCGGTTCAGTGCCGCCACCTGCTCGTTAGGCACAGCATTTGATTGACAGAAGCTGGATCGGATCGGGCTAAGGTAAGAATAAGGGGGAGGGGGTGGCTGGGGGGAAATTTGTAGCACAGAAGGTTTTTTTTTTATCTTACTGCATAGAATGCATGTACACATGACCGGTTTTGCCACCAGTTTTGCCGACGGAATTCCACTCAGGTGGTCTTGCATACACACGGTCACACCAAATTCCGACTGTCCAGAACGCGGTGACGTACAACACGTACGACGGGACTAGAAAACTGAAGTTCAATAGCCAGTAGCCAATAGCTTCCGTCTCGTACTTGCTTCAGAGTAGACATGTGCACAGCCAAAAAATTCGTTCATTTTCGTTTTCGTTTCATTAGTTTAATATTTTTTTCGTTTTTCGGGTCATTCGTTATGATCGCGATTCGTAAATTCGTTCATTCGTAAATTCGTAAATGCGTTCATTCGTACATTCGTAAATTCGAACATTCGTTCATTCGTACATTCGTACATTTTTACATTTGTTCATTCGTAAAATCGTTCATTTGTAAATTAGAAAATTCGGAAATTTGTAAATTCGAAGTTTGAAAATCCAAAAACCCGAAAATTCACAAATCTGAAATAGTAACTAACTATTAAATTATAGGTATTGTAATTTCCTTTCAAATTTGACTGTCAGTGAACGTAACAAATACGAATTTATCCGAAGTTACAAATTATCCAAAACGAATGCTGCATCTAAACAAATGGAACGGAACAAATTAATAATAAATAATAATAATAAAATGTTGTTATTATTGTTATTTATTATTATCAATTCATTACGTTCCATTCCGTTTTTTCTGATCATTCATAACTTCGGATAAATTTGTATGTGTTACGTTCACTAACAGCCAAATTTGAAAGGAAATTACAATACTTATAATTTAAAAGTTACTAGTAATTACTAATAGTTAAGTTATTATTAGTTAACTATTATTTCAGATTTCCGAATTTTTGAATTTACAAATTTATGAATTCACTAATTTACTAATGTACGAATGTAAGAATGTACGAATGCCCGAATTTACGAATGTCCAATTTTATCGAATTTACGAATATTTGGAAAAAATTCGTTAAACGGGTTTTCGTTAATTCAGATATTCCCGAATTAACGAATTTGTCGAAATTCGTTAAAAAACAAATTCGGAACGAAACAAATTGCACATGCCTACTTCAGAGCATGCATTGCTTTTGGTCCGTCGGAACAGCATACAGACGATCGGTTTTCCCGATAGGAATTGGTTCCGTCGGAAATATTTAGAACATGTTCTATTTCTAGGTCCGTCAGAATTTTCGAAAGAGTAAGTCCGATGAGGCCCACACACCATCGGAATATACGATGAAAAGCTTCCGTCTGACTTTTTCTGTCTGACATTCCGCTCGTGTGTGCGCGGCATTAGGCTTTAGAACCACTTTAAACCCACAAGTGATTTTTTTTTAACCACTACTATTACTTTATATTGGCTTTTGAAATTCACCAATGCAGAAATTTAGAAATTGGATGAAAGGTTTAGCACTGGGAAACACTTTGTGCATTTTTATATGCAACTGTATCAGGGGTCTCCAAACGTTCAGACATTATGGGTGCCGGTGTTCTGACAAAATGAGCAACCTGGCAGAATGTACAACCCGCGTCACATCCTGTTACGTGGAATCAGCTGGAGCTCCAACTGGCGTGCACTGCGCAGGCGCAACGAGTCATACATCCCTTCAGTGGCTGACGTCAGTGGACGGAGGAATTCGCCTGACAAAATGCTCGATTGACTACTGCGCACACGCACGGCCATCTTGCTCCACCTTACACTTAACCTCATCACACCTACAGTAAGCAGGCGGGGCAGCGGACATGTTGCTACACCAAACGCCGTTTTGAATTAGCAAACTAATTTCACCAATATATATTTATGTAGATAAGCTCACTCTCTCTCACTCGATTTTTGAAATCTGTTTGCTAATTCAAAACGGCGTTTGGTGTAGCAACATGTCCGCTGCCCCGCCTGCTTACTGTAGGTGTGTTAACATCGAGTGTAAGGTGTAGCAAGATGGCCTTAAAGCGGAGTTCCACCCATATAAAAGTCAGCAGATACAAAAAGTGCAGCTGCTGACTTTTCCTGTAATGTGGGCGAACGAAGCCTCGCTCCTCTCCCCCTCCTCTCCACGGCGCCGGCATTCTGACTGTTGGCGCCCGGCTGTGGCTTCACAACCGGGCACACACTGCGCATGCATGAGCCGTGCTGCGCGCTGTGATTGGCCGGGCAATCTTCTGGGACTTGTGATGTTTCCCAGAAGATTGCACGAAGGGAGGGGGGAGAGGTGAACTTCCTTCCGGCGCCGCAGAGCCCAGGGAGGAAGTGGGAGCTGGATGCCTCTTAAAAGAGGGTATCCGCTCCCCCCCCCTAAAAAAAATGACAAGCCAAATGTGGCATGTCAGGGGGTGACATTCACTTAAAGCGGAAGTTCCATTTTTTGGTGGAACTCCGCTTTAAGAACTTAAATTTCATCAGTGTTAGTTCATTTCCGCCGTGCGCATGTGCATTAGTCAGCCGAACCTTTTGTCAGGCAAATTCCTTGGTGCACTGACGTCAGCCAGTGAAGGGATGTATGAAGCGCTGCGCGTGCGCAGTGAGCGCAGTTTGGAGCTCCAGCTGATTCCATGTCACAGGACCTGCCCGGTTGGTCATTTTGTCACAACACCGGACTGTGGCAAGTGTAAGTAGAAAATGCCTTGGTGTCATTGGGCGTAAACAATACCCCATCATTGGCATTAGTGGGAAAAATAATGTCCCATTGTTGGCATCAGTGAAAGGTATAGTGCCCCATCATTGGTCTCAAAGGAAGGAATAGTGCATTGTATCAGTGGGAAGAATAGTGCCCCAAGGGCCAGATAAAATCAAGCAAAGCACTGCAGTTTAACCGCCTAAGGACCACCCCACATACATTTACTGAGGCAGGGCAGCCCTTAAGCGCAAAATTACGTACATTTACGTTATTGCTTTCTTCGGCCCTGGGGCACACTATACGCGCCACCGGAGCCCTGCTCCCGCTGTGATTGGACACAGTAGAAGCCAATCAGCGGCTCTGGCGGACGCAATGTCTGCTGGCCACCCACAGTCGTTTTGAGGAGAGGCAGAACAGCGGTCTGCCTATGTAAACAAGGCAGATTGCCGTTCTGCCAGAGAAGAAAATGGAGATCTTGTGTTTCTGCCAAACAGAAACATAGATCTCTGTTTTCGTTTAGTGAAAGCACATCCCCCACAGTTAGAAAGCACTCATAGGGAACATATTTAACCCTTTGATTGCCCCAGATGTTAACCCCTTCCCTGCCAGTGTCATTAGTACAGTGACAGTGCATTTTTTTTTAGCACTGATCACTGTATTAGTGTTACTGGTCCCCAAAAAGTGTCACAAGTGTCAGTTAGGTGTCTGATTTGTCCGCCGCAGTGTCGCAGTCCCGCTAAAAAATTGCTGATCGCCACCATAACTAGTAAAAAAATAAGTAAATAAATATAAATTCCATAAAAGTATCCCATAGTTTGTGGACACTATAATGTTTGCACAAACCAATCAATATACGCTTTTTGGGATTTTTGGATCTGTTTTATAGCAGAAAATAAAAAAAATTGTTTTTTTTTTCAAAATTATTGGTCTTTTTTTTATCAAATACCACCAAAAGAAAGCTCTATTTGCAGGAAAAAATGGACATACATTTTATTTGGGTACATCGTTGCAGGACCATGCTAACGCAGTGCCGTATCCCAAAAAATGGCCTGGTCAGGAAGGGGGTAAAACCTTCCAGAGCTGAAGTGGTTAAAGAATACGTAAACCCAACATTTCATATTCCTGATATGTACCTGCTGTACCAAGTACTTGTATGAAATCCCTGGTGTTCCTGCCAGTCCCTTTGCTTTCCTATAAAAACTGACCACACTAAGCAGGAGAGCACAGTAGGGTTGATTTACAAAAAAGCGGAGAGTGCATAATCTGGTGCAGCTCTGCATAGAAACCAATCAGCAGCCAGGTTTTATTGTCAAAATTGAATTGAACAAGCTGAAGTTAGAAGCTGATTGGCTACCATGCACAACTGCACCAGATTTTGCACTCTCCAGTTTTAGTAAATCAACCCTAGTGGTCAGCTTTCTAGCTGTGGTGAGAACGCACAGCCATTCACTGGGAAGGCCAGTTTCTCCTCCCTCAGCTCTCTGAGCTCCTTACTGTATGCAGCTGAGAACAGAGGTTATGTAATCACTTACACTTATGTCAGGGTGTTTTTAATGTGTGTATATATATATATATATATATATATATATATATATATATATACACAGATGTTTTGTCTTTCATTTCTGGTTTGAACTGAATGGAATGGGTGGTTTTACAAGGTAAGGGTTCCCATATACTTTATTGACAAGCTATGTCTGGTTAGCGATATATTTATAAAGTTGTGAATCTGACATTTCATTATCACCGCGGTTGAAACTTCCTGGTGAATTTGTTTAAATGACAGCGATTGATTCACCAGCAGTGAATATTTGAATGTTTGGTGAAAGTTGCTTTCACTGCTTTATGAAAATATAGCGCTACTCCTGTCGGAGCTGGAGGGATATTGTCCAGGTCTCCCCACAATCTTTGCCCCACAGCCAGGGATACAGGCTCATTCACACGTTTCTTCAATGACCAGTCTAGGGGTGTTCTTTTTATTTTTGGAGAACATGGAAAGGGTTGAAGGAATTAGGTGGGATACTCCAAAAAGCAAGAACTATGTACAACTTGAGGGCTTAGATATTCTTCAGAACAAGCTATATTAAAGTTAATGCTGCCTTGTAGCAAACAGTAGACTTCAGCTTTAAGGTAGCGGTAGTAGTAGTAGTAGTAGTAGCAGCTAACTATTTGGACAAAGCTCTTCAGGACATCAGCCAGTATCCCCTTTAACTAGACCCACAGATGACTATTTAGAACCAGAGGGGTAGCTAAACCACAAAGGTCCTCAAGATCTCTCAAGGGTCTGTACTCACTCAAGGCCCAAGGAACAGCTGGTTGCCTCCTTCCAACCTCCAAGCGACACCTTTCTCCAGTGGTACCAGACTAGATGTTCAGCATATAGGCCCCCTCAGTCAGCTCTCTTTAGCGCCAGGGTCTCAGCATTCAGGCCTTCAGGTCGCCTACCTAAGGCCTCATGACAGCAGACATAGCAGCATCCTCTCCAGGAAAAGACCCTGATCTTAGTGTGCTCACAGAAAATATACAGTCTCAGAGCATACCATCAGAGCCTCTGTGATAGACCAGGCCTGTATCAATATTTGTGCTCCTATCTGCATAGCTCAACACCTATCATCCAGAAACTTCTCAAGTTTTCTAGATGCAGAGGAAACTATCAGGCTGGCAGCAGCTGAACACACTAGGCAGACCTAGCTAGCAGAGGTGGCTGGTGCTCAATATTTTTTTGGGGGGGCGTCAAATTAACGAGACCTTCCCACCCCGTGGGAGATGGATGGGAAGGCGGCAATGCCTAGGCCAATCGGGTCTCAGGACCTAAGAGTCCCTGGCCATACGGGTCTCAGGACCTGCTTCCTGATTGGCCACCAGGAGAATCAGGAACACGATAGTGAATATTCATTCGTTATTGTCACAATACTGGGTGGGCTCACGGCACAGTGCTCTGCGCCCCGAGCCCACCCTTTTTTTAAGCCAATTAGAGCCTCTGGCTCTAATCATGTGCTTAAAAAAAACAAAAAAAACAATTGGAATCCATGTGCTCTTTATGTAGATTAGGGGCTAGGCACATGGATTAGAGGGGCGGCGCCCCTGCATCCCTTATGGACGGACCACCATTGCTAGCTAGCAGAATGCAGCTTTATTGAATACAGTGAGCAAACTATGCTTTTACCTAACAAACAATCACAGCCACACTGAGTACAGTGTAGCAACTAAATTTACCTATCAAAACACATACTAAATGTATCTATCTAAACCTAGGACCTATCTAGGAGGGTGTTACAAATACATCCTTAGATTTTTCTTGAAAAGAGAAGTCCTTGCAATGCAAGTGTTATGACGGTTATGAAATCATTTTCCAGTAGGTGTTTACAGGGATAACTAATGGATTAACCACTTCATAACTGTGCCATAGCCGAAAGACGGCTACAGCACTGCTCTGTTGTTCTGGGAGGGCGTCTATTTTTTTTTTAAGCACCCGCTTAGAGCCAGTGGCTCTAATAGGCTTCAAAATAGGGTGAGCTCGGGTCGAAGAGCAGTGCACTACGAGCCCACCTAGGTGTTACAACATCGAATGAATATTCGCTATTGAAACACTGATCCTCAACCCGGCCAATCAGATGCCGGTCTGAGATTCATTTTCCGATTGGCTGAAAAGAGAAGAGTCCCAATTGGCTGCCGAGAAGGAGGGAGGAAACGGAAGCCGCCGCCAACGTGATGCCCATGGAGAGAAGGGGAAGCCGCCGGTGAAGCCCAGGAAAAGCGCTGCCCACCATAGATGAGGTAAGTGCTCCAGACCTGACCGACTGACCAGGGGGGGGGGGGTGTGCTGCAACTGTTTGCCGCCCCCCCCCCCCAAAAAAATGACCCCACTGGATTAGACAGTGAAGGAGCAGCAGGATACTGATAAGGTCATCTCTATGCTCACTCTGCTCTCACCTTATATTAGCTTGTTAATTGACAACACATTTGTATTCAGAACATCTGATTGTGTAATCCAAGTTCTGCCCCTCCCTCTCCCAATCAGAGCACTGCTGTATAGGAGACTGCAAGAGGCTGAAACGAATGCCCCGTACACACGATTGGATCTTCCGACAACAAGCTCACATCGAACATTTCCCGTCGGTGTGTGCGCGCCATTAGTCAAGTTCAGGCACTTAGCCTAGTTGCATTTATAACATTTATTTATTTTGTCTTTTATATCTGCCCGGAGTTCCACTTCAATGAGCCTTTGTGTACAGGTGACAGGTCCACTTTTATGTAAACATGCTGGTGCAGAAGGAAATTGTCTTCCAAGGTGTCATGTTTTATGTAATGGATGTATGGCTTGGAGGCAGAGGGGCCAGCGAGGTGGTTTGCATTTCACACTTTGATCTTGTGACGAGAGCCATCAGATAATGTTTCTAAAGCGCTGAGTGAACAGAAAAATGCATGGAAACACTTACAACGTTTTATATGTTTATTTATTCTGTCTTTGGGCTGTTCTGGGCCTCCCGTCCTCGTCTTTCCCATGAGAACACACAGGCACATCCACTCTAGTATGTCACGGGTCTCCTGAACGCATGGAACCTTCTGAACACAGAGGAAAAGGTATTGGACTGAGCCACCAATGAGATTTCAGGTTCCATTTGGCAGGTGTACTTCATACAGTGAAAGATAAAACCTGATTGGTTGCTATGAGCTGCAGTTCAGTGTTCCTATAAATCCGTTTAATTTAATATTTTTGACTTTGCTAGCCAACTGTGCTAACAACATACTTCCATATTTGCGGAATGATTTCCTGTTGACAGCCACTAATTTACTGAAAAATCTTAACCACTTTCTTTACACCCAATAGAAGTTTTACTGCTACAGGGCGGCAGCTGTGCGCCGGATCACATATACATACATGATCTAGCTCTCCTGGGTAGGGGGCGCACACGTTCCTGCTATGGTTATGCACAGCGGGAGCTGATCAGCGGGTACCGTGGCCTTGATCATTTTTAGCGGGACTGCGACATTGCAGTGGACAAATCTGACCCTAATTGACACTTTTTGAGGATCAGTGACACCAATACAGTGATCAGTGCTAAAAAAAAATATATGCACTGATCACTGTGTAAATGACACTGGCAGGGAAGGGGTTAACATCAGGGGCAATCAAAGGGTTAAGTGTGTTCCCTGCTAGTGTTTTCTAACTGTGTGGGGGGAATGGACTGACAGGAAGAACACAGAGATCACTGTTCCTGTTTACTAGGAAGATCTTTGTGTACTTCCCTGTCAGAACAGGGATCTGCCTTGTTTACATAAGCAGATCCTCGCAATCGCGGGTGGCCAGTGGACATCGGGTCCGCCGGACCCGCGGATTGGCTCCCCCTCCATGCAGCGGTCATGCACGCGCGCCCACAGTATCTATTACACGAAACAATGTACAGGTACGTTGTTTCGTGCAATGGCACCGCCCTGCTGCAGTATACAGTATATGCGGTGGAAAGTCTTTGGTTAAAAAAATAATAAAAATAAAAAATAATAAAAATAAAAAACTACGACCACCATCTACTGCTCTACTGACTGACACCATCCACTGCCTTACTGATACCAACCTCTGTCCTACGGCAACGTCCACTGCTATATATATTTCTTGCGCTCGATGCACCCTGATTCAAGGTTTAAATAAATAAACCTGATGGCACCGCTGCAGCCTATATATTCCCGACACTGGGCAAACTAGGAAATCCTCAAAAAAAAATAAAGCGTTCTTTCTTTAAAAATAAAATACATCTTACATTGCAATCAATATATAAAGTGCAAGCAAAGGCAATGTGCATTGTTTTTTGCACATTGCCTTTGTTTGCACTTTATGTATTGATTGCAATGTAAGATTTATTTTATGTTTAAAGGGACCACACACTTTTTTTGGAGAATGTTCCAGGCCAGGCAAGCCTTAAGCCCCATACATACGATCGGACTTTCCGATGGGAAATGTTTGATGTCAGGCTGTTGGTGGAAAATCCGACCGTGTGTATGCTCCATCAGATTTTCCGCCAACAAATGTTGGCTAGCATGTTTTCAAATTTTCTGCCAACAAATGTGTGTTGTCGTATTTTCCAATCGTGTGTACACAAGTCCGTCGGACAAAAGTCCAAAGTACAAACAGGCACATGCTCAGAAGCAAGGACGAGCCAGAAGCGGTCGGTCTTGTAAACTAGTGTTTGTAATGGAGAATTAACATTCCTGACACAGCAAATTATGAAATCTCGAGATGCAGCGCACAATTCTCTTCTTCTTTAATGGGATAATAATGAAGCTGCTTTGCTGGTGATACTGATGGAGTTATTGCAAACTAATTTTCAAAGGCTTTTTTTTCTAGTGATATCAAGAATAATATCATTATGATTTTTTTTTATTTGGGCAAGTTACCACAACACCATATCCCGTAGTTTTTAAGATCAAAGATACAACTATGTTGGTGTCCCTTGTTAATTTTACATTGTATTTTCTAAAATGTAACTGCTGACTCCCAAACTGTCATTTGAAGTAAAACACATAGCCAAGTATTATTCTCCACAATTTCTTTTATTGTGCATTAAAAAAAAAAGAAAACAAATAAAATTAGACTATCAACTATCAGCCAACAGAACTTAACCAAAAAGTACATTCTATGCATCCAAAAATATAGAAAATACACCAAATCAAATCATTATTCAACAAAAAAAAAAATGTCAAAGCAATAACTCCAAGGCCACTAATAAATAACACGTTATCTCCTCCGATTCCGCAACATGACTGCTTGACGAACGGCCATTCAGAAACGAACTGAAAAACGCGAACTGAAAAGCGCTAAATGAAAAGCGCGAAAAGAAAAGCACGAATCAACACTCACCAAACTTCTACTAACACAAAATTAGCAGAAGGAGCCCAAGGGGTGGCGCTAAAGAGCTGAAAAACAACATAGTACGTCACTACGTTCATATTTGTTGGCCAACATTTGTGTGGCCGTGTGTATGCGAGACAAGTTTGAGCTAACGCCCTTCGGACAAAATTCTGCGGTTTTGTTGTCGGAAAGTCCAATTGTGTGTACGAGGCTTCAGTGCACCAGTTTTTAACAGCTGCAACAGTCACTAGAATCCCTCTCTCTTACATCAGTACTCATAGAGTGCTCAGGACTTGCATGTCTTCCTCATATTCAGGCAGACAGGCTACACTGTGAAACTTCAAGATCGGATCCTCAGTGAAACCCCTCTTCCAGCTCTCATAGGATTAGAAGGAGAATAGGCCCTCTCATATGCACAGATGAGACCTCAATGAGATAGGTAGGATCTTCAGCTGGACTACCCCTAGGGAAGAAACCTGCTCAAACTATTTTTGCACTCCCCAACCACCATCTGGGCACACCTCCCCAGGGATTGGCTGGAGCTGTATAAATACTCAGGTTGCTCATTTGACTCTCCCACCCACTTTCTTCTGAAAGCCTCCAAAAGACAGGGGGAAGCAATTTAAACTTTCAGCCTGTGGAGCTCAGAGCAGCGCAAAGCAATCCCATGCTGCTCTGCAGAATACAGGAGAGCCACAGAACTAAATTTGCTAACTAAACCTAGAGGCCTATCTGGGAGGGTGCTACATTTGTGCCAAGCTTGCCCAATGTCAATATGCAATACAAATCATACCTTGGGTTTGGCTTTAAAAAGGCAGTGGTAGCTAAATGCGCCTTTTTGTAGCCTCCCTGGTGGTTTTCCCGAGTGTGGTTCGGGGTTAAAATTCAGGACCATTAGCGGTAACCCCTAGCCAAACTCGGGATTACATCGCAGGATCCTGGTGTGGCTTTACTTACCTTGTCCCCGGATCCTGCGATGTCCCCCGCAGTGTCCGTGGGCTCAGTCCTCCTCTGAAGCCTCTCCTTGCCAGGCTCCGTTCCCTGCGAGCGTCGCGACGCACGGGGGCGGAGCCTGGCGGCAAATTAAAAAAAAAGTAAAAATCATAACACATACAGTACTGTAATCTTACAGATTACAGTACTGTATGAAATTATTTCACATCCCTTTTGTCCCCAGTGCTTTGTCCTATGCCCTGCATGCAGTTTTATGTGATATATACTGTTCTTTCTGCCTGGAAACTGGAGATTGTCCATAGCAACCAAAAAGTGTCCCTTTACGTCAAAAGTGGCTTTAGACCAGCTAGAAAACAGCGATAATAAATTAGAACACTTGCAGAATTGAGCGATAGTGAATCGTGGGGAAATGTATTTTATTACTATTTATTTTTATTTTTTTTAGTTATTTATTTTTATTTATTATATTATAATTTATGTTTTTGTGTTTCAAACTTTATCATACCCGGGATATCTACTAGACTCTTGTTTGGACAGATTTAAGTGTTTTATTGTTAAGAATTACAGACCTACAATATAAAACGCCAAATTTCCATGCAAAATAATTGTACTGCTTTCAGCACCTAAAATCCGAAATAATCATACCGCCAGGGAGGTTAAATGTCTTTTATGTGTTTTTTTGTATACAGTAAACATGTACAGTATGCAGCGGTGAAGCTCCCAGTATAACACAATCAGACAATACGGTGGTAAAGGGGAAATTATTGCAATAGGCCCTGGCGCCATAAACGGCAATAATGTAGTAGCAGATACAATCCATAGAGATAATGATTTACCCTGAATGTTGAAGACACAGTGAGCTCAATTAATTTATGGTCTCAAATGCAATCAAATGTAAAAGACTAAACCTGGCCATAAACTAGTTGAATTTAAAAAAAAGAATTAAAAATAGATCCCTTCTAATAATTAAGGCGTCACTTCCCTAATACATGGTGGAACGATAATCTGCAACGATGGGATTTTTTCAGCACCAAAAAGAAACCACAGAAACAAAATATTCAAGTTTAATAAACAATGATTAAAATTGATATAGTTGCACAAGAAATAATTGTAGATTAAAAATGATACAAAAACAACCCTGCAAACAACATCAGCTGTAGCAAAGGGCTGTATGTTACAAGTGAAAACTCTGACACGTTTCGATTCCAATAATCTTCATCAGGAGATATACGAGGGTTCTTCAAAAAGTTTCTGTCCTTTTTTAACTCTATTAAATCTAAAAAAGTGAGGAAAGATCCCTGGTAGATTCAGCATGGGTCGAGTCAGTGTTCAGTGGCTACTCTGTACAAACAGCAGCATTTGAGAACTGATGGCCATTTTGACCCTTTGACAATTTTTGCCTTTGTTACCGTTAGTTTGCTGACTTGTCAGACTTTGCTGACTTCAGTCCTCTCCAAATAGTACTTTTTGATGGCATATAGATGCCTTTACTATCCTTATGTAGTGTTGGGGTAGCAACATATTCTACAATTCATATAGCCATTAGGAGGTTTCTTTGGGCGTCCTCTGTGCCTTTTGTGTGCGATTCGCACGCTACCCACACTGTGGACCACAGCTACTTCAATAACTGGTCTTCCGATATATTACCAAAATCGACATCCCCTGATGAAGTTTTTTGGAATCGAAACATGTCAGAGCTTTCACTTGTAACAATCGCTACAGCTGATGTTATTTTCAGGGTGTTTTTTGTATAACTTTTAATTTACAATTATGTCTTGTGCAACTATATTAATTTTCTTATTCAATTTCAATCTTATTCATTTTCTTATTCAAAAATATACAGAAATACAAATACACCTAGTCCGTCCATGCAGGGACTATGACTGGCAACCCAGAGAACATATACTTACACAGCATAGGCGAAGGAGGGAGGGCCTCCTTCTCAAATAGGCACATCTAACCTAAACAAAACATATATGTATTGTGGGGAAAACCCCAAAAATGGCAAAGTAGCCAGGACATGTATGTCAAAGATCCCTTAGTAGGTAGTCCTGGACACCAATAGGCAGCTAAAGAGAGCTGAAAAACCCATCAAAAGAATGAGAGCAGAAAGCAAGACAGGAAAGAAAGGTAAAAGTAAGGTGAGGAGGAGACACAAAGGAATCAATACAAAGAGAGACGGAGACTTTATCATACAAGTACATGGTACAGCAGGCACATATCAGGAATATGAAGTGTTCGGTTTACAGAACGTTCTATGAATGGCAAGCTTAACATGTACAAAAACAACAGCTAACACAAAGTACTCGTTCAAACATACAGTATGTGCAGATGGCATTTAGCTTGTGTACGGCCAATGACGGCGGCTCCATTTATACTTCGCAATTTGGAATCAGGAGCAGAATTACATGGCGATCCCTGCACAACCTGCAGTGTGTGTTTGGGTGCCATTATACCTTATTCTGCGTACACACGATCAAACTTTTCCGACGGGAAATGTTGGATGTGAGCTTGTTAGCTGAAAGTCTGATTGTGTGTACGCTCCATCGAACATTTGTTGGCGGACTTTCCGCCAACAAATGTTGGCTAGCAGGTTCTCAAATTTTCCGCCAACAAAACTTTGTTGTCGGACTTTCCGATCGTGTGTACACAAATCCGCCGCACAAAAGTTCACGCATGCTCGGAATCAAGCAGAAGGAGCCCAAAGGGAGCCGCACTGGCTATTGAACTTCCTTTTTCTCGGCTCGTCGTACGTCTTGTACGTCACCACGTTCCCACGTTCGTAATTGTTGGCCAACATTTGTGTGACCGTGTGTATGCAAGACAAGTTGGAGCCAACAACCTTCAAACAAAATTCCACGGTTTTGTTGTCAGAATGTCCGATCGTGTGTACGGGGCATTAAAGTGTTACTAAACCCACAACAGTAAAATCAGTCTGTATATGCAGTAAAGCATGTTTGTTATACTCACTGTGGATCCTAAGGGGTTAATCCTTTGCATTGTCTAAAAAGGCTGTTTGATCCTGACTTCTCTGATCCTCCCCTTCTTTTATTGTCTCCAATCCATCTGCTGATAGAACAGAACCTTGGGTGCACTCTGCACATGCTCAGTTTGGTGTGTATTGCTAGAGAGTTTTCTTGGGGGGGGGGGGAGAATGTGATCAGCACAGGGCCAATCAGCACTGTCTAGACAGAGGGTCAGGGGTCCTGCAGCCTCATAGGACAGTCAGGAGAATCAAAACTCCTCCTACAAGCTTTAACCAAAGACTGATAGAAGTCACAAGACTGCTATATACTGCTGATGAGAAAAGGTATTTAGCAGTTTATTATTACTAAAATAATTGCATTTCCATGTTCTGTGTACTGTGGGAGACCAGATATAGTGACTGCAGGGCCCTGGGTTTAGTAACACTTTAATGGCACCCCGTGATGTGATTCTGCCATGATTGTCATACGACAGGACCGCGTGGCAATCCACACCTTTAAAAATGAAGCTTCTCACCCAAAAGGAGCAGGAGCTTCTTTTTGGGTGAAAAACACACATACGGACCCTATTGAAGTGAATGGGCTGGGCCCATGCAACACGCAAAATTGCGTGTAAATCACAAATTTTTCCGCCACGTGAAAGTGAATGCAGCCTTAGTGAGCCTGGAGGCCCAGCGGCAATGTTCGGCCCTGCTGCCTAAAGCCTATCAAAGTCAAATGACAGGCTGAAAGTTGCTGGGACTAGACAGGGCTTAACGCTGTACTCGTGTTTAGGGCTGAATGTCCATAAAGCAAGCATTCTGCAAAGTCACTCAGAGTAGCTGTCCAGTGGGACGGTATTCTAAGATTCTAATATCAGCCGTAGGATGATGTCCCATCATGGGTCTAGTCAGCATGGATCCCTGGTCTTCACTCCCAGGAGAGGCATTGCTAAATGTAAATGGTTGGAAGGGGGTTGGAGGTAGATAAAGGGAACAGTATTTGCCTGGAGATGGGCTTTAAACATGGTTTCTCACACCCTAATGTATCCTCTTGTTGTATAGTCATTGTTGTGATTTGTTTTTGTTTGTAATACAAATTTTCTTTTTCTAACGTTTTAGGTGGCCATGAAGAATTTTCAAAAATGATCGATGCTTCAGAGCCTCTTGGGTACCCTGTGGTTGTGAAGAATACTCGAGGGCATCAAGGTATTTCAGCCTCTTTATTTTAGAATAACTGAACCGTGGAGGACCGTTTATGGTACAGTTCTAGGATTATTTAATGCAGACCTCCAGATAAAAAGAACAAGATACATTAAAACCAAATAGCCCATTAAAAGATGAAATAAAACCTGCTTTTGCTGCAATTCTCAGCTTCAATCCAGAGATTTTTCCCCCCACAGTACATTTTTCTGCCACTAGATGTCCTCAGCTTGATAGCCAGCATTAGGGATGAGCCGAACACCCCCCGGTTCGGTTCGCACCAGAACCTGTGAACGGACCGAAAGTTCGCACGAACGTTAGAACCCCATTGACGTCTATGGGACTCGAACGTTCGAAATCAAAAGTGCTCATTTTAAAAACTAATTTGCATGGTATTGTCCTAAAAAGGGTTTGGGGACCCGGGTCCTACCCCAGGGGACATGTATCAATGCAAAAAAAACTTTTAAAAACGGCCGTTTTTTCGGGAGCAGTGATTTTAATGATGCTTAAAGTAAAAAAAAAAAAAGTGAAATATTCCTTTAAATATCGTACCTGAGGGGTGTCTATAGTATGCCTGTAAAGTGACGCGTGTTTCCCGTGTTTAGAACAGTCCCTGCACCAAATGTCATTTTTAAAGGAAAAAATCTCATTTAAAACTGCTTGCGGGTTTAATGTAATGTCGGGTCCTGGCAATATGGATGAAAATCAGTGAGACAAATGGCATGGGTACCCCCCAGTCCATTACCAGGCCCTTTGGGTCTTGTATGGATATTAAGGGGAACCCCACACCCAAATTAAAATAAGGAAAGGTGTGGGGCCACCAGGCCCTATATACTCTGAACAGCAGTATACAGGCGGTGCAAACAAGACAGGGACTGTAGGTTTGTTGTTAAGTAGAATCTCTTTGTAATTTTGAACGGGTACATTTTTAACATGTTTAGCTCCAGCCAAAAAATCTTTTTTAAGCTTTTTGGAAAACATAGGGAAGGGTTATCACCCCTGTGACATTTGTTTTGCTGTCTTTCCTCCTCTTCAGAAGATTTCACCTCACTTTTTGTCCCAATGGATTGGAAAGCATCAGTGGAAAGGAGAAATGTTTTTCCCATATTAACTCTTACAGGAGAGAATTTCCCTTCCTAGGGGTAGATTTCATCTCACTTCCTGTTGTCTCCTTCCGTTTGCAAGTAGGAGTCGTTTGTAAGTTAGTTGTTTGAAAGTAGGGTCCTGCCCTATATACTCAGCATAAATTTGGGCCTTAGGTGTTGCTGTGGCCACAACACTGTAAGCCCTCACAGGGCCCTGCTGTGAAATATTAGATCAAGAATTGTAATTACATGCCCCTGTTGAACAGGAGCTGAAAAATTAGGCCTTAGGCACTGGTGCTGGTGCCACAACACTGCAACCCCTCACAGACACTCTAGTTGGAACGCAGGAACGAGCCCTGCTGCAAAGTATTGCATCAAAAATTGTAATTACACACCCCTGTTAAACAAGGGCTGAAAAATTGGGCCTTAGGCACTGGTGCTGGTGCCACAACACTGCAACCCCTCACAGACACTCTAGTTGGAACGCAGGAACGAGCCCTGCTGCAAAGTATTGCATCAAAAATTGTAATTACACGCCCCTGTTAAACAGGGGCAGAAAAAATGGGCCTTAGGCACTGGTGCTGGTGCCACAACACTGCAACCCCTCACAGACACTCTAGTTGGAACGCAGGAACGAGCCCTGCTGCAAAGTATTGCATCAAAAATTGTAATTACACGCCCCTGTTAAACAGGGGCAGAAAAAATGGGCCTTAGGCACTGGTGCTGGTGCCACAACACTGCAACCCCTCACAGACACTCTAGTTGGAATGCAGGAACGAGCCCTGCTGCAAAGTATTACATCAAAATTTGTAATTACACGCCCCTGTTAAACAGGGGCTGAAAAATTGTGCCTTAGGCACTGGTGGTGGCGCCCAGAACCAAAAATGTTCTTACAAGCTATCAGCGTGATGATTGAGGAGGAAGAGGATAATTACTCAGGGATAGTCACTCAGCATCAGCATAGGCAGTCTTTGAAGGGATCTGAGATTTCAAAAAAAATTATTCGGTTACATCAGCATCAGGTGCTTGGTAGCTGGTGGTGATCCAAGACTGATTCATTTTTATGAAGGTCAGTCGATCGACCGAGTCAGTGGACAGACGCACCCTGTGATCGGTTACCACGCCTCCAGCAGCACTGAATGTGCGTTCCGAAAGAACGCTGGATGCAGGACAGGCCAGTAGCTCAATTGCATACTGTGCAAGCTCTGGCCAGTGATCCATCCTCAAGACCCAGTAACCCAGAGGATTTTCGGTGGGAAAGGTGTCCAAGTCTGATCTTGCCCCTAGGTATTCCTGCACCATGTAAAACAGACGCTGGCGATGGTTGCTGGAACCGATCATACCTTGGGGCTGCGGACCAAAAAATTGTCTGAACGCATCGGTCAGACGGCCACCTTCTCCACCGCTCCTTCTTTGACTGACCGAAGCCTCAGCAACACGTTGTCCAGAAACAGGAGTTTGTAACCTCCCAGTCTCTGGGAACGCGTTGCACAGACCTTTCTCCAAGGCCTCCCGAAGATGTTTCATCCTCTGCTCCCTCTGCGATGGCAAGATAAGGTCCGCAACCTTACCCTTGTAACGTGGATCAAGGAGGGTTGCCAGCCAGTATTGGTCCTTCTCCTTGATACCACGAATAGGAGGATCCTTACGCAGGCTTTGCAGGATCAGGGAGGCCATGCAGCGTAGGTTTGCTGAGGCATTCGGTCCGGAGTCCTCTGGGTCACTAAGGACGACATGGTCCGCAGCCACCTCCTCCCAGCCACGTACAAGTCCATGTGTTTCTTGGGACTGATCCCTTAAAGACTGCTGCTGATGCTGAGTGCCAGGCTCCACCTCCATACTGACACAATCTTCCTCCTCCTCCTCCTCCTCGTCCTCTTCCTGTGTGATCGGCGGGCATGCAGGAACACTGTCTGGATAAAGGGGGCCTTGAGAGCTAAGGAAGTCCTCCTCTTCCTGCCTCTGTTCTGCCTCAAGTGCCCTGTCCATTATTCCACGCAGCGTGTGCTCCAACAGGTGGACAAGGGGGACAGTGTCACTGATGCATGCACTGTCACTGCTCAGCATCCTCGTGGCCTCCTCAAATGGTGACAGGACAGTGCATGCATCCCTGATCATGGCCCACTGGCGTGGGGAAAAAAAACCAAGCTCCCCTGACCCTGTCCTGGTGCCATAGTCGCACAGGTACTCATTGATGGCCCTCTGCTGCGTGTGCAGCCGCTGCAGCATGGCCAACGTTGAGTTCCACCTGGTGGGCATGTCACAGATTAGGCGGTTCTTGGGCAGGTTAAACTCCTTTTGGAGGTCCGTCAGCTGAGCACTGGCATTATATGACCGGCGGAAATGCACACAGACTTTCCTGGCCTGCCTCAGGACATCCTGTAAGCCCGGGTACCTGCCCAAGAACCGCTGCACCACCAAGTTAAGGATGTGAGCCAAACAGGGCACATGGGTCATTTGTCCCTGTCGGAGGGCAGAGAGGAGGTTGGTGCCATTGTCGCAAACCACCATTCCTGCCTTAAGTTGGCGTGGCGTCAATCACCTCTGAACCTGCCCCTGCAGAGCTGACAGAACCTCTGCCCCAGTGTGGCTCCTGTCCCCCAAGCACACCAGCTCAAGCACCGCATGGCATCTTTTGGCCTGCGTACTTGCGTAGCCCCTTGAACGACTACGGAGCACCGCTGGTTCCGAGGAAGAGGCCATGGAGTAAGAAGAAGAGGAGGGGGTGGAGGAGAGAGGTGTGTCACAATCATTAGCATTTTGGAGGCGTGGTGGCGCAACAACCTCCAACACTACTGCACCTTGTCCTGCATCCTTCCCAGCTGCCAGCAGAGTCACCCAATGCGCCGTTAAACTTAGGTAACGTCCCTGTCCATGCCTGCTGGACCATGAGTCAGCGGTAATATGCACCTTACCACTGACCGCCCTGTCCAGCGAGGCATGGACATTGCCTTCCACATGCTGGTAGAGAGCCGGAATCGCCTTCCGTGAGAAAAAGTGGCGTTTGGGTACCTGCCACTGAGGAACCGCACATTCCACAAACTCACGGAAGGGGGCAGAGTCTACCAACTGAAAAGGCAGCAGTTGAAGTGCTAGCAATTTTGCCAAGCTAGCATTCAACCGCTGGGCATGTGGATGGCTGGGAGCAAACTTCTTTCGGCGCTGCAGCAGCTGGGGCAGGGAAATTTGCCTGGTACAATCTGACGTCGGTGTACCAAAATCAGATTGCCCACAAGTACTTGGCTGTGACACACCTAATTCTACACCTTCATTCCTCTCAGTGCAGGTCTCAGAGAGGACTGAAGGTCTAGTGGGGTTGGAAATCTCAGCTGATGAGGAGCAAGGAGAGGTCCTCTTTGTTCTTTGGTGTGGGTCTTTTAGATACGCTTGCCAACGAACTGCATGGCAGGTCAACATATGTCTGGTCAAGCATGTGGTACCCAAGCGGGAGATGTTTTGGCCATGTGAGATACGCTTGAGACATATGTTGCAAATAGCAGCGGTGCGATCTGATGCACTCGTCTCAAAAAAGGCCCACACCAAAGAACTTTTTGAATAACGCGCAGAGACTGCAGCGCCCTGCACATGTGGAGCTTTGGGGTGTAATGCAGTCAATGTGCTGCCCTTAGGCTGGCCCCTGGAGGGCATCCTGCCTCGTTGGTGATGTGCCGCCTCCTCCTCCTCGTCCTCCTCCTCTCTCCTATCAGGCACCCACGTTGAGTCAGTGACCTCATCATCCCCTCCCTCCTCATCACTGGAGCAAACCTGGCAGTATGCTGCAGCAGGGGGAGCATGACTGCCAGATTGCTGTCCTTCTTGGGCACCCCCTCTGTCCGTGCTCATGTTACTGCCTTCATCGAGCTCAGTATCATCATCAGAGCCTTCCAAACGCTGGGCATCCTCCTGGAGCATGTACCCAACACTGTGGTCAAACAGTTCGAGGGACTCCTCAGGAGGACATGGTGGGGCTAGGGAAGGAGTCACTGATGACATTGAGCCGAGGGAAGAGGCCGCTGCTTTGCCAGACAAAGTACCCTGGGCATGGGTGAGAGAGGATGAGGAGGATGAGGACGGCTTGGTCATCCACTCGACCAAGTCTTCTGCATGGCATGTTGCGGCTCAACATGGCCAGCTGCCGAAAAAAAGGCCAAGCGTGTCCCATGGCCACGTGCTGATGAGGATGCACCGTCTCCACGACCAGCACTAGACACAGAGCCTTCTTGCCCTCTCTTATTGGCTTGTGACTGTCTGCCTCTCCTTCTTGGCCTTCCAGACATACTAATGGCCTGTAGCTGCACTAAGCTGGGATATATATATATATATATATATATATATATATATATGTACTGATACTGCAGCTAGCAAAATCAACTGCCTGCCTGTAGTATGAGAACACCACCAACCTTCTACAGGTAGCTTTAGCTGAACACTGTGAGGTGGACGCACCCCACTAACTTGTAGGTTTAGCTGAACACTGTGAGCAGGACGCACTGCACTAACTGTAAATAGTCTAGCTGCCTGACTGTGGTACTAATAGGATCAAAAGAACACCAGCAATTTTCTTCAGGTAGCTGTATTTACTGTAACAAGACAAGCCTGCCTGTCAGTAAGAAGATAACAGAAACGGATCTAGCTGAACACTGTGAGCAGGACGCACCCCACTAGCTTGTAGGTTTAGCTGAACACTGTGAGGTGGACGCACCCCACTAACTTGTAGGTTTAGCTGAACACTGTGAGCAGGACGCACCCCACTAACTTGTAGGTTTAGCAGAACACTGTGAGCAGGACGCACTGCACTAACTGTAAATAGTCTAGCTGCCTGACTGTGGTACTAATAGGATCAAAAGAACACCAGCAATTTTCTTCAGGTAGCTGTATTTACTGTAACAAGACAAGCCTGCCTGTCAGTAAGAAGATAACAGAAACGGATCTAGCTGAACACTGTGAGCAGGACGCACCCCACTAGCTTGTAGGTTTAGCTGAACACTGTGAGGTGGACGCACCCCACTAACTTGTAGGTTTAGCTGAACACTGTGAGCAGGACGCACCCCACTAACTTGTAGGTTTAGCAGAACACTGTGAGCAGGACGCACTGCACTAACTGTAAATAGTCTAGCTGCCTGACTGTGGTACTAATAGGATCAAAAGAACACCAGCAATTTTCTTCAGGTAGCTGTATTTACTGTAACAAGACAAGCCTGCCTGTCAGTAAGAAGATAACAGAAACGGATCTAGCTGAACACTGTGAGCAGGACGCACCCCACTAGCTTGTAGGTTTAGCTGAACACTGTGAGGTGGACGCACCCCACTAACTTGTAGGCTTAGCTGAACACTGTGAGCAGGACGCACCCCACTAACTTGTAGGTTTAGCAGAACACTGTGAGCAGGACGCACTGCACTAACTGTAAATAGTCTAGCTGCCTGACTGTGGTACTAATAGGATCAAAAGAACACAAGCAATTTTCTTCAGGTAGCTGTATTTACTGTAACAAGACAAGCCTGCCTGTCAGTAAGAAGATAACAGAAACGGATCTAGCTGAACACTGTGAGCAGGACGCACCCCACTAACTTGTAGGTTTAGCAGAACACTGTGAGCAGGACGCTCTGCACTAAATGTAAATAGTCTAGCTGCCTGACTGTGGTACTAATAGGATCAAAAGAACACCAGTAATTTTCTTCAAAATACTGTAACAAGACAAGCCTGCCTGTCAGTAAGAAGATAACAGGAACGGATCTAGCTGAACACTGTGAGCAGGACGCACTGCACTAAATGTAAATAGACTAGAAGATAACAGGAACGGATCTAGCTGAACACTGTGAGCAGGACACACTGCACTAAATGTAAATAGTCTAGAATTTAACAGGAACGGATCTAGCTGAACACTGTGAGCAGGACGCACTGCACTAAATGTAAATAGTCTAGAAGATAACAGGAATGGATCTAGCTGAACACTGTGAGCAGGACGCACTGCACTAAATGTAAATAGTCTAGAAGATAACAGGAACAGATCTAGCTGAACACTGTGAGCAGGACGCACTGCACTAAATGTAAATAGTCTAGAAGATAACAGGAACGGATCTAGCTAAACTGAATACAGTGTATATATATATATGCAACACCTGGGATGCATATATATACACAATACACTGTAAGTGCAGCTAACTGACTGACTGTTCTGCCTAATCTATCTAACTCAAATCAAATGACACTGTCTCTCTGTCTATCTCTTTCAACGCCGGAACACACACTACACAGGGCCGCCATGCAGGCGGCCTTATATAGTGTGAGGCGTGTACTAAATCCCCTGAGCCATAATTGGCCAAAGCCTCCTTGGCTTTGGCCAATTACGGCTCTCTGTTAAGGCGGCGCTGTGATTGGCCAAGCATGCGGGTCATAGTGCATGCTTGGCCAATCATCAGCAAGCAATGCACTGCGATGCCGCAGTGAATTATGGGCCGTGACGCGCCACACGAATTTGGCGCGAACGGCCCATATCGTTCGCAATTTGACGAACGATCGAACAGCCGATGTTCGAGTCGAACATGGGTTCGACTCGAACACGAAGCTCATCCCTAGCCAGCATCATTCAACCCACCTTCTTTGAGACCAGGATATCAGGAACCCAATAATAATACACTTCCTGCCTTAGGGTGTCTATAGCTCCCAACTGTCCCCTATTTCGAGGGACTGTCCCTGATTTGGAACAAAGTCCCTCTGCCCCTCTTTCCTCCTTATTTGTCCCTCATTTTTGATCTGATCTATATAGTTGTATATAAAATGCACTTTGGAAAGAGACATATATGAGAGGCTCTTCCATTTTCTATAAAATGCACTTTTTATCTTTCAAAAAGTGTTTCCCAGTGCTAAACTTTTCATCCAATTTCTAAATTGCTGCATTTATACATTTCAAAAGCCAATATAAGGGAATAGGTGAGGCTAAAAAAAAAGGACTTGAGGGTTTAACTAATAATTTTAAAAAAAGAAAAAAAAATGAAGAGGGCGTGTCCTATGCCTACATACTTTAGCTAATACGTGTCCCTCATTCCCATCTCAAAAAGTTGGAAAGTGTGGGTGTCTCAATGTGGATGGAGGAGCAACGAAGACACATTTGGACAGCAGCATTGTCAGTCTGGGGACTAGCAGATTTAGATGGACTTGACAGATTAAAACTCCAGTTTATGCCATTTAAGTAGTTACAGCAACAGTTTTGTTCCCTTTGGGATAAAGGTTTTACATAAAGGAATAAAATTGAATCACTGTGAGCACCCCTGCCAGTGTTAAATAGTTTGTCTCAACCAGTGTTGCCAACCTACCAGATTAAAATTTGCTAACACGACACCCAAAATTTACTGGCATAGCCAAATTTTTA
The DNA here is from genome assembly GCF_042186555.1 of Aquarana catesbeiana. Lineage (NCBI taxonomy): Eukaryota > Metazoa > Chordata > Amphibia > Anura > Ranidae > Aquarana > Aquarana catesbeiana. Next base: position 224,078,772 of record NC_133333.1, on the reverse strand, counting down.
CTGCCATTTCCATGTTGAGAGAGTGTGGCCTGGTATGGTTCAGGAGAAGGCGCTCGCTCGTCCCCTCCCTTTTCTGACCTACCAGGCTGCATGCTCGAATAAGGGTCTGGTATGGTTTTTGGGGGGGACCCCATGCCTTTTTTTTTTAAATTTTGGCGTGGGGTTCCCCTCCAAATTCATACCAGACCCGAAGGGCCTGGTATGGATTTGGGGGAGGGACCCACGCCATTTTTTCCCCGATTGTTTTTTTTTTTTTGCGGCAATTTTTATTTTATTACATTCAGCTGTCAGCGGTGAACCCCCACTGACAGCTGATGAAACATTGGTTGTTAAGGACGCGGCAGCCGGCTTCCCAGCCTGATCCTTAGCAACCAGCTATATACAGTGTGTTTAAAGAGAAAAAAAAACACAAAGTGCATGAAAACTGCATCAAAAACACGGGTTTAAAGAGGAGTTCCACCCAAAAGTGGAACTTCCGCTTTAAGCACTCCTCCCCCCCTTACATGCCACATTTGGCATGTAATTTTTTTTGGGGGGGGGGAGTGGGTGACTACTTTAGAGAGGGACTTCCTGTCCCACTTCCTATTTCCTCCCGCGGACCGCCTAGGCGACTCCTCCTCTCCCCCTAGGTGGCCCCTCCCTCTCGGCAATCTTCTGGGACACGTGAGAGGTCCCAGAAGATTGCCTGTCCACTGGGAGAGCGCAGCGCTACTCGCGCATGCGCAGTGTGCGCCCGGCCGTGAAGCCGCAAGCTGTCACGGCCAGGTGCCCACGGTTTCAATGGATGCACCGAGGAGTGGAGAGGGAGAGGAGCGAGGCTCTGTGCGGCCGCATCGCTGGACCGTGGAACAGGTAAGTGTCTGTTTATTAAAAGTCAGCAGCTAAACTTTTTGTAGCTGCTGACTTTTAATAAAAAAAAAAAAAAAAAGCCTGGAACTCCGCTTGAAAGAAAAATTGCAGCCAAAGCACATCACACTCAGCCTGAACCCCACTGACAACTAATGACTCATTGGTTGTTAAGGATGCGGCAGCCGGCTTCCCGGCCTGCTCCTTAGCAACCAGCTATATACAGTGTGTTTTAAAGAGAAAAAAAAAACACAAAATGCATGAAAATTGTATCAAATACATGGGTTTAAAGAAAAATTGCAGCCAAAGCACATCACACTCAACCTTTTCTTGTCAGTCGCCGCGCCTTGCGTTTAAAGCAGCGCTGCGTTCAAAAGGAAAAGACTGCATTTGACAGGAACACCTTTCTACACGTGCATTTTGCACTCTCCCCTTGCGGACATTTTTTTTTAAATTTAAAGTTTATCCAACTACTAGTTAACCAGGTTAACGGAAAATTGTAAGGGAAGCTTCAAGGGCTGATAATATGTCATGATGGAGGTTGTTATTTTAAGATATACCATGGAGATGAGTCATTGAGAGATAAGTTATTTTCAACGGGAATGAGTCACCAGCCATACAATAACAGCAGATCTAATCTCATTCAACTCCCGTGTTATGGTTTCGTCTGCTGCGCCTAGCACTAGAATCACTCCAAAGAACACATGGACTCCGAACACAGAAATACAGTTCCCCATTGATAAAATTATCACCAACAGTGCCAGCTGGCTGTTATGAAATTGAACAAATTGTCCACTTTTATTTATTCCACAATGCCGCTTGTATTTTCTGTGTTGATCCTGGCCATTGGTAACGCGCCCATACCATTCCTCACGTGGTGGACCAAAGGTCAGGCGTCTCCTCCTTGAAAACTGAAAGCAAGGGACAGAATACATTACAGACAAGAATATCGGGGAAATGTTATTCATTGAAAATGTAGTTTTAAAGCAGAACTCCAACCAAAAATAATAATGTAAAAAATGATTAGCCCTTTAAAGATAAAATTGCAAAACCAGTTTTTGCTACAATATTCACATTCAATCCAGAAGTTGTCTTAGACCCGCTCCAGCCTACGACTGGACAGTGAAAGGAGAAGCAGCATAGAGTGATGAGCTCATCTCTCTGTCACTCTGCTTTCTCCTCCTCTCAGCATGCTTCTTGTTCGCACATGAACTGATTGGCTTCCTTGTGCTGCTTCTTCCTTTCACACTCCAGCCATGCTGTGCAGGGACTGCAAGAGGCTGATACCAAGTCAGATTCAGGTACTTACACTTCTTGCATTTAAAAATTCATGTGATAGTGTATTAAAGCTGAGCTCCAGGAAATATCCATACTGCGTACTTGCAGTGGTCCAGCTTGGTACAATGTAAGTATGCATCAAAGTGATTGTAAAGGATCGTTTTTGTTTTTTTTTTAAATAACAAACATGTCATACCTCCACTGTGCAGCTCGTTTTGCAGAGTGGCCCCGGTCCTCCTCTTCTGGGGTCCCCCGGCGGCTCTTGCGGCTCCTCCCTGCATCAGCTAACGCGCTAGGAGAAGCGCTCTCCCGAGGGGGTTACCTTGCGGGTGCGCTCCCCGAGTCCAGCATTTGTGTCCACAGACACGAATGCCGGACTCGGCCCTGCCACCCCCCCCAGCGCCCGCATCATTGGATTTGATTGACAGCAGTGAGAGCCAATGGCTGCGCTGCTATCAATCTATCCAATGAAGTACCGGGACCCCGTGGAGAGAGGGACAGAGTGTCCCCACCGAGGAGATGAAGGGGCTCAGGTAAGTAAAACGGGGGGGCTGGGGGGCCGGGGACTGCCAGGTGTTTTTTCACCTTAATGCATAGGATGCATTAAGGTGAAAAAACACGAGGGTTTACAACCCCTTTAAGGCTCGGTTCACATCTTGGCGTTCTGAATTGTGGGTGGAACCACTGCGATTCGAAATAGCGGCAAATCGCGAGACACCCTCGCGTTCCCTGTCACTTCTAATGGCACCCTAATAGCTGCTTTATTTTACCACCATTCGTCGGGTGACAGTCGCGGTAAATTCACGCAAACACGCCTGTCGCCCAAAAGAAGCTCTTGTTTACGGGATTTTACTGCAATTGTCGCCCCACGAATCGCGGCAAAATCACGCCGCGATAGGCGTGCCGTTGGAAGTGACAGGGAACGCACGGGTGCATCGCGATTTGCTGCTATTTTGAATCATGGGCGGAATCGCTGCGTTTCCGCCCGCGAATCAGAGCACCAAGATGTGAATAGAGCCTTAAGGAGGAGTGGGCTTCCTCCAAGCACACCTGTCCTTAATCTATCCCACTGAATAAATGGTCCTACTTAAGGCTCTGTTCACATCTTGGCGTTCTGAATCGCGGGCGGAATTGCCAGCAAATTGTGGGACACCCGTGCGATCCCCATCACTTCCAATGGAAACCTGATCGTGGTGCGATTTTGCTGCGATTCATCGGCGGCAATCGCAGTAAACTCATGCAAACAGAATCATGGGATGCCTGTCACCCAAAAGAAGTACAAGAGCTTCTTTTGGGCGACAGGCATCCTGTGATTCTGTTTGCACGATTCTCCCCGTGCCGCAATTAGGGTGCCATTAGAAGTGACAGGGAACGCACGGGCGTCCCGCGATTTGTCGCTATTTCAAATCGCGAGCAGAATTGTGGCGATTCCACCTGCGATTCAGAACGCCTAGATGTGAACAGAGCCTAAGAGACTCTGGAAATCTATAGAGTTAGGACTGCAGTATATATATGTTGAGGTCCCTTGGCATGGGCTCTGCAGCTTACGCATATATTTGCAAATGTGTGCAAACAAAACCCTCCGTTTTTAGTGGAAATTGTTAGACTAGGTCAATTCGGTTGTTTTGCAGGCTGGCTAGTAGGTGTGCTGGGAAATCTTTTGTTTGTTTGTAAGTAGGTATTATCCATACCCAATGGACTTCGGGTAAGCCAGAATTCACTGCAATAGTTGGCACTACTACAGTGATATCTATGACCTTCCAAGTCCTGCCCAAGTTCTGTGCTTGGTCCTTGCTAATCCATAAATGAACTGTGATTAACCACATTTTTTGGAAAGCTGAGTTAAATTTCACTTGCCACACTTAGGCCTGATTACTGCCAGACCTGTTGAATCAAGAAATCACTTAAATAGAAGCTGTCTGACAAAGTGAAGCACACTAAAATATTTCAAAAAACAACACATCATGCCACGATCTAAAGGAATTCAAGAACAGATGAGAAACAAAGTAATTGACATGAATCAGTCTGGAAAGGATTACAAAGCCATTCCTAATGCCGCGTACACATGAGCGGACTTCTCGTCGGACTGAACTCCAAATGACTTTTCAACGGAGTTCCAACGAAACGGACTTGCCTACACATGATCCCACCAAAGTCCGATCGTTTCGAACGTGATGACGTACAACCGAACTAGAAAAGGAAGTTCAATAGCCAGTGGCCAATAGCTGCCCTTGCGTCGTTTTCGGTCCGTCGGACTAGCATACAGACGAACGTTTTTTTCGATAGAAATCGAGTCCGTCGGAAAGATTTGAAACATGTTCTAATTCTATTTTTTAACAGAAAAGCCTGCGCACAATCGAAATATCCAAAGGATTCGTTCCGTCTGACCTTTTCTGCCGGAAAGTCCGGTCATGTGTACACGTCATAAGGCTTTGGGACTCCAGCAAACCACAATGAGAGACATTATCCACAAATGAAGAAAACTTGGAACAGTGATGAACCTTCCTAGGGGTGGCTGGCCTAACAAAATTACTCCAAGAGCATGACGACGACTCATTCTGGAGGTCATAAAAGAACTGCAGATATCACTTGCCTCAGGTAAGGTCCATGGCAAGGTTCATGATTCAACAATAAGAAAGAGAATGGGCAGAAATGGCATTCATGGGAGAGTTCCAAGGCCAAAGCCACTCCTGACCAAAAAAGAACACAAAGGCTTGTCTCACATTTGCCAAAAAAACATTTTGATTATTAACAATACTTTTGGGCAAATATTCTGTGGTCTAATGAGACAAAATTGAACTTTTTGGAAGACGTGTATCCTTGTCAGGAAGGCTCTTTCAGAAGACAGAATAATGCCCGCAGACGAATCCCTGTTTCCTGAACCACCCAGAAGAAGAAGAGGCGCGTTAGCGCGTGCTAACACGTGCGCGCATATGCGCCGGAATGCGAACAAATATGCGCATGCGCAAATGTGCGTGGCGCATCACTGTGACAGATAAGGACACCAAATAGGTTTTTTTAAGCTCCCAGGATCAGTGCTGTCTAGTCTACAGCGTTCTGTGATTGATCTGTTGCTTGTATCTGCTCTTAAAATACTGCTTGTTCCTGACTAGTCCTGTTCTCCATCTGCATCGATCTCGGCTTGTTCTTTGACTATTCTCTGCTTATGTTCCAGTCCATTCGGAGCTCCCAAGTTGCTAGCACCTGTCCATCTGCCACTGGGACCTGCACTTTGGCTAAAGTACCAGCCTGTTCCTGCCCTTGGGAGATCTGCTGCCATCTGGCGTACTACTCAACCAGCAGCCCAGCAGCAAGCACGTCTACTGGCACTCATGCGACTCTGCTCTCCTGCGCCACCTGTATACTGTACCAGGGGCCCTAAGTCAGAGGTGTAAGAGAGGCCTTCCTCTTCATAAACCAGGCTCTACCCACCAGGTACATGACAGTCCTGTTACATCTGGCGTAAAACTAACACAGCATTTCATAAAAAGAACATCATACCAACAGTCAAACATGGTGGTGGTAGTGTGATGGTCTGGGGCTGCTTTGCAGCTTCAGGACCTGGACGACTTACCATAATTGGTGGAACCATGAATTCTGCTCTCTACCAGAAACTCCTGAAGAAGAATGTCCAGCCATCAGTTCATGATCTCAAGTTCAAGCACACTTGGGTTATGCAGCAGGACAATGATCTGAAACACACCAGCAAGTCCACCTCTAAATGGCTCAAAAAAACAAAATTAAGGTTTTGGAGTGGCCCAGTCAAAGTCTGGACTTAAATCTGATTGAGATGCTGTGGTATGACCTTAAACAGGCCATTCATGCTGGAAAACCCTCCAATGTGGCTGAATTAAAGCAATTTTGTAAAGAAGAGTAGCCAAAATTCCTCCACAGCGAGGTGAAAGACTCATTGCCAGGGATAGCAAACGCTTGATTGCGGTTGTTGCTGCCAAGGTTTGGGGGGGGGCTATTACTTTCTTCATAGCACTGTAGGTGTTCCGAGCCAACATTTTTTGGTTGATCCTTTAAATACCAATGGGGTGACACTTTTAGACCCACCAAGTAGAAATATGTGCTTCTTTTATTTACACTTGCATTTATCCTTTGCCCATATAACACAACATTTTGTTCATTTTGAAGGTAAAGCTGTGTGTCTTATTCGGGATAAACATCACCTTCTAGACATATCTCACCTGGTACGCCATGATGCTCCATATCTGTTTCAGAAGTATGTGAAGGAATCACATGGGAAAGATGTGCGTGTGGTCATTGTTGGTGAACAGGTGATTGGATCCATGCTCCGGTGTTCTACAGATGGCAGAATGCAGAGCAACTGCTGCTTAGGTAAGTGCACCTATAGAGATCGATAAAACGCATATTCTTAACCGCTGGGAACTTTCACCGCCACTAGACCTTCATCTGTAGAACAATCATTGGGGGAGAAGTTGGGTGTTTTTATTTGAAGTAGATGTAAACCATCAATAAAGCAAATTGAGTTACGGCAACCTATTTATTTTGAATGGACCGCCAACATACCTAACCGTGGCAAAAACTGCACCTGACCCTTTTTTGGGAATGCGCTGCTGCAAAGGTATGTTGCCTTAAAAAAAAAAAAAACAAGCATCCCAGTACACCTAATTATAACAGAATCCACACCTGACCATTTTTTGGGAACATAATCCAGCACAGGTGTGTCATTTTAGTACATTCGAGTGCTTCCCAACACTGCATTAAAAAAAAAAAATGCATCTGACCCTTTTTTGGGAATGCGCCACCCCAGCACCATAATTTGAAAGGGCCTAATCTCATATACGCCTAAACGTGGAACTACACTGCATCTGAGCACCACAAACCAAAAACACAATTTAATTAATTGTTAATATTCAAAGCATACTCCCCCATCCTTCCATGCCTCCATGCTTTATTTTGCTGAGAAGTCACTCTTTGAACCCCCCTAGCATTTATGGCCATCTTGAGTAAGGATGGGCTCGGGCGTGTTCGCACACCCCACGTGCAGAGCCCTCCAGGAAGTCGGCACTGCGCTAATCACAGTGAGACATTTCCTGATCTCTGCAGCCGCACATCGGGAAAATGTCTCACTGCCTGTGATTAGCGCCATGCCGTGCTGACTTCCTGGCGGGCTCTGCACGTGGAGTGTGCGAACACGCCCGAGCCCATCCTTAATCTTGAGTAAGGGAAGATGATTCATTTAGCATTGACTTCCTGGAATCTATCTGTACTTAGCTCAAGCATGCAAGCAGGAGAAGGTGTGCTTGGCTGAGAAAACCCATCCTCCCCTCCTGAAGACCCCTAGGATGTATGACATCATTTGTCATATGCATGGAAACCAGGAAGTAACTGAAGAAATGTAAGAAAAAAAAAACCTTTAAAACAAGTAAATATGATATACTGTCCTATCTATTTACTAATGCTAACAGGATAAGAATTACAAAGTCAATGTTGATGGAGAGAGTAAAGTTTGTTTTAACGTGTTAATGAGATGTCAAAAGTAATTGTCAATATTTTTAAAATCTACACCTTTCATATAAATAATACCAAGTGATCCTGCCATGAAGGTCCTCGCTCAAGAGCTTCCTGTTAGTGGTGACGACGCTATGTCATTGTTGCCTAATTGTGCTCTTGCATTGTCACCCTGTCACATAGGATTCTGATGGAGACTGTTATGCCGCGTACACACGAGCGGACTTTACGGCAGACTTTGCCCGGCGGACTTTTCAACGTACTTTACGACGGACTTTCTGAATGAACGGACTTGCCTACACACAATCCACCAAAGTCCGTCGAATTCGTACGTGATGACGTACGACCGGACTAAAATAAGGAAGTTCATAGCCAGTAGCCAATAGCTGCCCTAGCGTGGCTTTTTGTCCGTCGAACTAGCATACAGACGAGCGGACTTTTCGACCGGACTCGATTTCGACGGATTGATTTAAAACATGTTTCAAATCTAAGTCCGTCCAACTTTTGAGAAAACAAAGTCCGCTGGAGCCCACACACGATCGAATTCTCCGACGAAATCCGGTACGCCAGACCAAGTCTGCCATAAAGTCCGCTCGTGTGTACGCGGCATTAGTGGTCGTTTCAACACATTTTACGCAGGCATGGTACACTGTTGTCACCATCATGAAACCTGCCCTGAGAAATGCCATTCAGCTGTCACTGGATAGCGTGTAGGAAGTGGCTGCAAGGAGCAGCACTGAGATTCTGGGAAGGCTGTCCACAAGGTTTAAGAGTGTCTATGGGAACGTTTGACCATTCTTCCAGAAGCACATTTGTGAGGTCAGGCACTGATGTTGGACAAGAAGGCCTGGCTCGCAGTCTCTGCATCCCAAAGGTGTTCTTTCGGGTTGAGGTCAGGACTCTGTGCAGGCCAGTCATGTTCCTCCACCCCAAACTCGCTCATCTATGTCTTTATGGACCTTGCTTTGTGCACTGGTTCAAATCATTTGGTGGAGGGGGATTATGGTGTGGGGTTGTTTTCCAGGGGTTGGGCTTGGCCTAGGGTTGCCACCTCATCCCTTTAAACCTGAACACATATGAATTACACAGATTCTGAGGCTAATTTAATGCAGATAAGGCAACAAGTGAGTTTAATTACCACCTTAATCATCCACAGAACCTGTGTAATTCATATGTGTTCGGGTTTAAAGGGATGAGGTGGCAACACTAGCTTGTCCCCTTAGTTCCATTGAAGGGAACTCCTAAGGCGTCAGCATACCAAGACATTTTGGACAATTTCATGCTCCCAACTTTGTGGGAACAGTTTGGGGATGTCCCCTTCCTGTTCCAACATGACTGCACACCAGTGCACAAAGCAAGGTCCATAAAGATATGGATGAGCGAGCTTGGGGTGGAGGAACTTGACTGGCCTGCACATCCTGACCTCAACCCAATAGAACACCTTTGGGATGAATAAGAGCTGAGACTGTGAGCCAGGCCTTCTTGTCCAACATCAGTGCCTGACCTCACAAATGCTCTTCTGGAAGAATGGTCAAACATTCCCATAGACACACTCCTAAACCTTGTGGACAGCCTTCCCAGAAGAGTTGAAGCTGTTATAGCTGCAAAGGGTGGGCCAACTCAATATTGAACCCTACAGACTAAGACTGGGATGCCATTAAAGTTCAGATGTGTGTAAAAGCAGGCGTCCCAATATTTTTGGTAACATAGTGTATATGATTTATGTGAATGAATGGCAATTAACACTTCTCTGTTTAGTATCAATTTAAATATATGCTCATTTCAAATTGCCCAGCTGTGTGATAATTAACACCTAATAAAAATACCCAGTTACCTCACCAGTAATATATTTAAAGTATGTGGCCTTCACCAGTTGTATTCGAAGTAAATTGTGGCCATTGGGATAGCTTCGCTTGTGGCAACCAGCCACTAGATAGGCCAGTGTGGATTTCCAATTGTTAAGCAAGTTTGGTCAGTGGGAAAGCAAGGGGTTGGATGGTTGGCCAGAAAGGCACGGGGGGGGGGGGGGTCCCCCTTTTCCCCATCCTTCTCCCTCTCATCCTGCATTTCCCCAATCCCCCTCCACCAACTATACTGTTGTTTTGTTCTGACTACCCCCAAAAAAATGTAAGAATATAAATGAGGAAACGGTATCTTTTAGTTATAGGCACATAGAACTTTATTAGTTGTTCAATTTAAAAGTTGTTTGCTCTTGGGTTCAACATTACCCTAGCATTGTCATTTTACATTCTATTGTACTGTGCTCATTGCAATAACTGGAAGCAATATCGTACTTGATTTGTATACTGTTATGCCACTTATTCTACATAAAGCATAAAAAAAAAAAAAGGCAAGGAGTCAGATGGAACCAGGTGTGGATGGTGCCAAAGAAACAGAAATCTTGCCCAGAATGAAGCCAAAGCTTAACCAGGTGGTTTTTAGGGTTGAATGTTAAAGCAAGATTTGAGAGCAACCATGTAGTCAGGAAACACAGCAAGGTCAGATAGTTCTAGCAAGGATTGGAAAAGCTAAAGCTGGCAATACAGTGCCTTCAAAAAGTATTCACACCGCTTGAAATTTTCCACATTTTGTCATGTTACAACCAAAAGCGTAAATGTATTTTATGTGATAGATCAACACAAAGTGGCACATAATTGTGAAGTGGAAGGAAAATGATAAATGGTTTTCAGATTTTTTTTTTTTACAAATAAATATATGAAAAGTGTGGCATGCATTTGTATTCAGCCCTCTTTACTCTGAAACCCCTAACTAACATCTAGTTGAACCAATTGCCTTCAGAAGTCACCTAATTAGTAAATAGAGTCCACCTGTGTTTAATTTAATCTCAGTATAAATACAGCTGTTCTGTGAAGCCCTCAGATGTTTATTAGAGAACCTTAGCAAACAAACAGCATCATGAAGGCCAAGGAACACACCAGACAAGTCAGGGATAAAGTTGTGGAGAGGTTTAAAGCAGGATTAGGTTATAAAAAAATATCCCACGCTCTGAACGTCTCATGGAGCACTGTTTAATCCATCATGCGAAAATGGAAAGAGTATGGTACAACTGCAAACCTACCAACACATGGCCGTCCACCTAAATTGACAGGCCGGGCAAGGAGAGCATTCATCAGAGAAGCAGCCAAGAGGCCCATGGTAACTCTGGAGGAGCTGCAGAGATCCACACCTCAGGTAGGAGAATCTGTCCACAGGACAACTATTAGTCGTGCACTCCACAAATCTGGCCTTTATGGAAGAGTGGCAAGAAGAAAGCCATTGGTGAAAGAAAACCATAAGAAGTTTAGTTTGCAGTTTGTGAGAAGCCATGTGGGGGACACAGCAAACATGTAGAAGAAGGTGCTCTGGTCAGATGAGACCAAAATTGAACTTTTTGGCCTAAAAGCAAAACGCTATGTGTGGCGGAAAACTAACACTGCACATCACCCCGAACACACCATCCCCACCGTGAAACATGGTGGTGGTAGCATCATGTTGTGGGGATGCTTTTCTTCAGCAGGGACAGGGAAGCTGGTCAGAGTTAATAGGAAGATGGATGGAGCCAAATACAGGGCAATCTTAGAAGAAAACTTGTTAGAATCTGCAGAAAACTTGAGAGTGGGGCGGAGGTTCACCTTCCAGCAGGACAATGACCCTAAACATACAGCCAGAGCTACAATGGAATGGTTTAGATCAAAGCATATTCATGTGTTAGAATGGCCAGTAAAGGTCCAGACCTAAATCCAATTGAGAATCTGTGGCAAGATTTGAAAATTGCTGTTTACAGACGCTCTCCATCCAATCTGATGGAGCTTGAGCTTTTTTGCATCCAAGAATGGGCAAAAATGTCACTCTCTAGATGTGAAAAGCTGATAGAGACATCCCCAAAAAAGACTTGCAGCTGTAATTGTAGAGAAAGGTGGTTCTACAAAGTATTGACTCGGGGGGGGCTGAATACAAATGTACCCCACACTTTTCACATATTTATTTGTAAAACATTTTGAAAACTATTTATCATTTTCCTTCCACTTCACAATTATGTGCCACTTTGTGTTGGTCTATCACATAAAATCCCAATATAATACATTTATGTTTTTTGGTTGTAACATGACAAAATGTGGAAAATTTCAAGGGGTATGAATACTTTTTCAAGGCACTGTACATATAGCCAGCCTGCAGGCTGAATAGAAAAAAAGAACATCTAACTAATAACCCCATCCTTGCTACACAGCATTGATGGACAAATCTCTCACTGTGGCTATTTTATTTTGACAGCCAGCCCTGTCAAAATGATGGATATGAGTGCTGTTTGGTTGACAACCTTCTGCTCAGCTCCTTTGATTTGCATCGCTCCCCCCATTGCTGTTTGGCCAGGCTGGAGCTAAATACATCATTGTCTGTGATTGGCAGCTCCCAAGACCACCACCACCATTAATCATGCAGGCCGGGGGGCAGGGGGGGGTAAGCATAAATGTCCTATTCCCAGTGGAACACATGCAAACAACTGCCCGCAGCACGGCAGATAGGCACACTCACAGCAGAAGAGACGGTAGAAACTGAGCTTCAATAGGAACACCCACAAATTGGGCTGCATACAAGGGTGAAACTCACAGGCAATAAAAACATACAGAAATTTGTGCTTTTTTTTTATGAAAGAATCAATCGGGATTTCTTTTCTCCAGTGAAGATCATCAATTAAACATGAAACAATAGACCAATAAGTAACTTTTAGACCTTATGAGACTTAATTACTAAATTATAAATTTTATATATATATATATATATATATATATATATACATATATATATATATATATATATATATATATATATATATATATATATATATATATATATATATATATATATATATATATATATAAATAATATAAATATTAAATTCTAATTTAATATTTAAGCACACTATACATTCTCTCTAGGTTCTTTCGAGACATCTTTGAAATCTTTACTGTTTTACAACAGTTGGTATACTCCTATATGTAGCCGCTAGTGGAGAAGGTAAAATCTTTGGTCCAGCGGAAGAAAGAAATGAAGATCTTATCCTATTCTGTGAAATGCAAAATATACTTTGGTTATCATAAAGCAAGGAAGGCAGATTTATTTTTAGCAGAGTCTGACTCATTATGGGCTGACTCAGCTCTGCATTTCACATCATGGGATTCCCCTCATTACAAGTGTCTATCTCTTTACAACAAGGCTTTGGCTATTAAAGAATTAGAGAACTAATTCAATAGAAAAGTGAAGTCCATCATGAACGCTGTCCAGGATATCACTGAAAGTTACCTTTTTTTTTAGAGTTCTACATAACTCTATGCAGGTGCAGTAAGTCTGCAGCCTTCTGTCACATGACTCTATGCTATGCAACCTCTCCTTGATACTTCAGTTTTTGGGTGAGTATGCAGAGGGGTCAGAGAGCGGGCGGTGCTGGAACCAGGGAATACCTTGGCCATTTTGGCAAAATGCATTGGAGACAATAAGGAAGTCAAAATTTGTAGATTTTAAGTGTGCAGTGGTAGAATCAAAATGATATATAAGTGCCTTGTGAGCTGTTATGTGCCACCTAGAAAAAGCTGCTAACACCTGTGCACACTCTCATATATGTGTTCCGATTACCAAATATCTGTTGGTGCAGCTCTATTGTGTCCAACAATAAATCAAAAAATTGCTTTCCAATTCAATCTTTCCACCAATAAAAGTACATAAACTATGTGTAGCACCACCCTTGTAGGATTTGCTAGTGTCCCGGGCCCCCACTGCTGCACAGCCAGTCACATAGCATTTCCTTTACATACTCCAACACAGAAAACAGTCCTTGGCTTGGTTGGATGTTTTAAATTAAAAGAGAAGTATTGGGTTGGGTTTTTTCCAGTATCATACTTACCTAGGTGGATGCAGCATCGGTCCGATGCTGCATCTGTCCCCTGGCGCCTCTACACTGAGAACCGAGCGATCAAACACCGCTGATCGCTCGGTTCTGACAGCTCAGTGAGCAGAGAGCTGCAGACTGTCAGTCAGCAGCTCTCTGCTCTGCCGCCTTCTCGCAAACTGGGGCGCTGAGCTTGGAGGGGGCGAGAACGGCTGGTTCAGGTTCTCAGCGGCTTGCTGAGAGCCTGAGCCGTGTGTCGTCCAGGGACCTGGCTGATCCCGAATTTCCATGGTCGATCACGCGGACCCTGGACCAACTTCTGTGACGTCAGCAGAGAGCAGACTTCGGCCTGTCTGCTGAAAATGGGTCACAGGTGTGCAGAACGAATTGCACTCCTGTAATCCACAGGAGAAGTACAGCCAAATGAGCTTTGGCTATACTTCTTCTTTAAGGGATGATAACTTGGATGGGGTAGGGAATTATGGGATGCCCAACTTGAAAAACAGAACTATGAACAAAGGGACATTACAAAAAGTCCTCTTCTGCCTTCCTCCTGCACAAACTTGGCTTTCTCAGCACAGAACCTGCTGCTTACTCCTGTGGGAACTAGTAGGATGTTACTAGTTCAGCAAAGGCCCATTATAGGCATAAACTCTCAGTCCCTTGACAAAGTAGTCCTTCTGTTTCCCTGTGGCCATTGATCCCAGCTCCACTTGCTTTCAGAAAATAGTAGCCTACCTGGCTGCCACCAGCCATGCCTGGCTGATCTTCCTCTCAGTCCTCCTGACTGACTTTCTGCCCCACTTCTGCCTGAATGGCACACACACATGGAGTCCTCCCAGAGCAAGGTTAGTTGAAGACTTGGCACTACGTCTTCAAGAGAGATCTGCTTCAGATGGCAGTCTTTCCCCTTGTCTGTCCCTGTACCATGCTGATCTACTCACTGTCTCTCCTTGCTCCTTCCTCCTTCCCGCTGCTTCTCCGGCATTGATCTTTCCACTGCCTTCTGTTTTAGGATCCTTCCAGACCAGCTTCCCTGAGCACCCTGCTCCAGGCACCCCCATCACCCCTGTAAGGGGTCCCTCCAAAGCCACCAACACCCTATCCTCAGCACTGCTTCTCCATCTTTCATCTGACCCTCCTGCTGGTATGGCCCATGTCTATTTATGGGGTTGTCCCAGACCCATGCCAGCCCACCTCTGAGGATTGGCTCAGGCTCCATTAATATTAATGGCAGCGTCTCCTAACCTCCACCCTCTAGTTCTAGAAGGTTCTCCAACCTTCCAGACATCATTGGGAGGCACCAGAGAGCTGCCAGGATGAGTCATATAGTTTGGCCTCTAGTAACCCTGACCCAATTCAATGACTCCCTGGCCAGAATGGGCTTTTTCCTACTTGCAACACTAGAGGGTGCTACATGTGTGATTGTTGATCTCTCTGGTGCCCTCCTTCTGTGGTTTAGATGTACAGTACTCTCGTCTGAATTCCTTGACCCTATAAAAATGTATGGTCAAATATAACTTTAATTAAGAGTCTCACTTGTATCAGCTGATCGATCAAACAAATCTCTTCACTCTGTAATCCTCTCCACTCATTCTCCCCTCAACTCAGAGTACATATGAAAATAGAAAAAACATATAGTGCCTTATCCTTTAGACACCACAATCCTATTATGCAAATACTACCCACATAATATAAAAAATGACCGTGCTTTATTGTTTAATTCAGAGAAAAGCTTTTAATACCACATGTGCCACATTCACCACATGTGCCCTCATCTGGTCGCTATTTTATATAGCCTTCTATATATTCATAATATCCCTCCAAATCACTTCGATTGACAGATAGTAAATCGGTAATGTCGCTTTAAATCCTCCTCCTCTTGTGGTTTTACTCAGCAGGTATGCAAAGGGAAATAAATAGTGGCTTATCCTCAAACAACCATTAAACAACAAGTACTTTATACAGACTATTACTCACAAACAATGCTGTGAAAGTGCATTTGTGACATGCATCAAAAGGTGTGTTTTAAATTCATAGTGAAAGAGCCTTCCTGATGTTACAAGACCAGCATCTTTTTCTTTTAGGCACTCTCCAGTCTTCACCTCCACTCAGCCCACATACAAAGTAGTAAAAGGCAAATATAGTGCTTTATCCCCTTAAAAATATTATTTATTTCATACTCTGTAACATAATACTCACATTTTCAAGTTAACACCATAGCCTCCTATATTTCCACAATGTATTGCCACTTTGTTTGCTCCTTTACAATAAACTACCCTCCGCTCGCTTTAACACAGACCTTCGGCGTCACCTGTAGCCCCTCCCCTACACGTTTTGTCACCGATCACGTGACTTCCTCAAGGGGATCTTTTTGTAGGGTCAAGGAACTCAGGTGAGACTACATCTAAACCACAGAAGGAGTGCACTAGAGCAGTGTTTCCCAACCTTGTTTCCGTCAAGGCACCTTTTACAGATTATGGACAATCTTGAGGCACCCCAAAAAATTATGGACAGTCTTGAGGCACCCCATTCTAAAATGTAAAAATGATTCCAATAGTTTTACCTAATGCAGCAACATCCACACACATAGGACACCCAACATTACAGGTGATTTATTCTTCCAAAGCAAATACACTTTTGCAAATTGGTACTGACTAGTATTTTAATGTTTCCCTTCTCCCTCATTGGTGGAAAGGGACAGGGGAGAGTCAAACAAGGAAGCTATGCAGGCGACTGACATCATTCTTATCAGCTGATGATGTAATTGGTTGTTAGAATGCTGGCAGCAAGAAGGTTGAAATGGTGTACAATGAAACCCTGTGGCTTTGTGTAACTAAAAGGCAGGCTTCATCCACATGCCGTATACCATTTTTGGGCAGTTTTTGGGCATTTTGCCAAGGCACCCTTGAAGAAACCTGAAGGCACCCCAGGGTGCTTGGGCACCCTGGTTGGAAAAAGGCTGCACTAGAGAGATCAACAATCACACAGATTTAAAAAAAAAAGACTTTAATAGGTGGAAAGGCCTGAACTGGATGGATATTTCAGCATTTTTTTGATTTATTGTTGCATACATTAGCACAGCACCATATAACAGAAATTTGTTACGTGTGCAGTGGGCTTTATGTGGCATCTGAGGGATACGTATGTTGCATTCAGCTATCCTGGACCTGTTTTCATGCCAAAACGGCCATCAAAAAATTAAACTTTATCTTTTTTTTTTTTTTTTTTAAATTTCCTACAGGCGGTGTGGGTGCCACCTTCCCCCTCAGTGAACAAGGAAAAGTGTTAGCTATGCAAGTGTCCAGCATCCTGGGAATGGATATATGTGGCATCGACCTTCTCCTGGACGACAACGGTTCCTTTGTGGTTTGCGAGGCTAATGCAAATGTCGGTTTCACAGAATTCGACCAGGCCTGCCAGTTAGATCTCGGTGGCATTATTGCAGATTACGCAATATCTCTCCTCACCCGCTTACCGTCCAAAGAGGCGCCTGGGCCTCCCACAGCATCCAGCCCTCCGGAGATTGGTGAGATGCAACCAAGCGCATCTACCAGCATGCTCAATGGCAGCGATGGATCGAGCTGTAGCCATGGTGTCTGTGACGTCAAGGAAATCCGGGATTCAAATGTGCCAAAGCCATGCAAATCTGCACTGACAGATCACATCTGCGATGGCGTCACAGAGTAAACTAACTACCTCTTTATTTTCAATGTAATCGAATGCAATCATCAGTCAAGGTGGCCCGCTAGGCTCATTGGGGGGCTTGTAGAGAAATGATGGAATGTATGTTCTGAGGTGAAAATATGTATTAATAATAATGCTGCTTCCTTGTGTCTCATCAGTATTACTGATGGGGTCGAATTTATTTTATTTGCACCTGTAGAACACCTGCGGGCTTATTTCATAGGGAAGCACAAAGCATACTAGCCTTTATTGTTTTCAATGCAACAATGCAGCAACCAATCAAAGCTAAGTGTTCATGCATTTGTCTGAATGGTGCCAGTAGTAGAACTATAAGCCTTCCAAATTCATAGCTGTATATAGAACTGTGTAATATGGTAATGTCACTATCAAGGGTGTCTTTGCCGGTGGTGCTTCATCACAGAGCCAGATATTCCACAAGGAGGCAGGAGCCTAGGGCCCGATGGATGTCTAGAGGGCCCAGCTACAACCTTCATGTTCCTGCATGAACCAACACAACTAGACCTGTCTTATCATTTCATAACGTAGGATGCACTTGTTGGCAATGGATGCCCTATGGGGCTATTCCAGTAATGCAGATGGGAAGGCTTCTCTATGACTATTGGAATCCTTATCAATATCAATCAAAGAACTGGGGGGGGGGGGGGATTAAGGATGCTACCTATTCTCTATTAATCAAGCTCTGCTTTTCTGGTCAGCTGCAATCCTTCATTGCTTCCTAGATGGTCTTTTTAATCATGTCATATTTTTTTTAATTTTAATCCCTTTCCTGAAATTGAGAGGTGAATGTGTTAAGCATTGCAGCTGTGCCATACTGTACACATAGGCGTCCGCGCAGGGTGTGCCTGGGCACACCCTAAACACCCCATGTGGCACAGACTCCCCCTGCTGCCTGGGCTCCTTATGTCATTTACTGGCCCCTTAATTTTGTGAATGAACGCAGTGAGTGATCGGTACCGATCACCCACTATGTTCATACACAACTGAAGCATAGTAAACTGTGTTATATTGTATAAACACACACAACGGATGTTGGGGTACACACCCTAATGCATTAGGCTGCACACACCTTTGACTGTATATCTCGTTGGTCAGTACAGCTGCCACTTTTTGGCACTTTTGGTGCTGTCTGTTGTTGGCATCTTACGAAAATGACTGTATAACGCTATTATAGTCAGCCTCAAAATGCAAACGAAGCTTGTTAATAATAAAACTGAAACAATGCTCTTCCTTTTTATTGCTAAGCAAAATTAGCATTTATAGAAATTATATAATGCTCAGTATTTCAACAGAGTTAGGCTCCATGCACACTGGGCTTATAAATCGCTGCTTCCACGGAAGTTTTGCATTTTGCCTGTAGAAGCAGCTCAGTGTTATCCTATGTGTCCATGCATATTAGGACATTTAAAGGCATATTTTAAGCTCAGCTTTAGAGGCAGAAAAGAACCCCTTCTGGTTTGCGTTTTTGAGAGGAGTTTTCAGGCAGAAAAAACGCTAAACGCTTTTAAACGCTCCTTAAACGCCTGTACAAAAACGTTCTATATGAGCACTTTTTTCTGCCAAAGGGACTGCTGTTCTTGTAAGCTCAGTGTGCATAGACACTTAAGGTGATTACACACTATAAGAAAACCGGGGAATTATTGTCTGTTTTTCCTTGATGTTTCACAGCAACTCGAAAGCAATGATAGAAATAATGTACAAAAATTTCCATACGAGAAAGGATTTTTTTTATTTTTTGCTGTTTATTGTTTCTGATCATGTGCAGTCTTTCCTATCTGATTTTTCTTGTACAAAAACAGTACACATTAAATGAAAACCGTTAGTTCTGTTCATGTACGAGAAAAATTATGGAGTTTGTCCCTTCTGAGATTTTCGTTTGGAAAGTCTGAATCGGATGTCCAAAGCTGTGTACACACTTTATGAAAATCGGAACAATCGTTGGTCGTACGGGATTTTTCTTCCGATTTTCTTATAGTGTGTACCCTATTTTAAAGTGTATCGCTAACTAGTTTTGGTAGGGGTAGTGCCCCTGTTGGGTTTTCAAATTCTGTTTATGTCCCCACTGGAGAAATTCACCCTTTCAATTTGTCCTGTGGTGACTACTGTGATTGGGACAGAAAGTAATGGGAAATACAAAATTTTACAGTTGCCACCAGAATAAAAGTTGAGAAGAAGCCTTCCACTGGGGACAGCTGTTTTGGAGGCAGCTGGGGTTTTCCCTTTGGAGTGATCTCCTCTCACCTCCAATTAGGTCTTGAGGACAGGAGTTAAAGAGAAGACTTCCCCCATAGAGACACAAACAGCTGTAAAAAAAATAAAGAGGTTCTAACCATTCCCAAAACTAGAATAAAAGATTTGGGTCTAGAGATCCATTGTAAGGTGCGTACAGAAAATAGAGATTGTTGGCCATTTATAAATGCTGTTAAATGCTGAGATATCCAAGGTATAGTTGCCACCTCATCCCTTTAAACCCGAAGACCTTTGAATTACACAGGTTCTGAGGCTAATTAAATGCAGATAAGGCACCAGGTGAGTTTAATTACCACCTTAATCAGCCACAGAAGCTGTGTAATTCATATGTGTTTGGGTTTAAAGGGATGAGGTGGCAACCATAAATCCAAGGCCCACAGCGCTCCCTTCTTCATAGGTACAGATCTGTATTCTCACTCATTGCCATCTAATATCTGTAGTGTAGACGACTTTAAATGCTGACTTTGAGTGGATCAGTGGCATCTGCTGCTGCTGACATTTCTGTGTGGGTGGTTTTTGCTGCCATGATTTTTGTCCTGGACATATTACAGTATGGTTTCGTTTGGGCACGTTCAATGTTTGTCTCAGTGATATTATTAGCACTGCTATTACCAGCATCATTTTCATTGTGACAATATTAGTGGTACTAAAGGTATTGGACTATTGATGAGTGAAATTGAGAGTTTTCATTTTCCTGAAAATCAGGAGATGTTGGCCAAATTTTAGAATTTTGGCAAAATGCTCTGAAGTCAAAAGTGAAGGTAAAATGACTGGGCTGTAAATGGCTCCCTGAGAAGTACGGCCATTCCTTCCATCTATCTTGGACCTGTTCTTGTGCCAGAAAATGTTCACATAGTTGTCTCATTATTTAACATTTAACTTTTCACAGAAAGAGATAAAAACAGACTGTGTAATAAAAAAAAAAAAAAAAAAAGTAAAATAAAAAGTGTGTAAATGACAACACAAATAATAATCAAATAGGCAAAAATGGGAAAAACGCAAATACAAAGAACAATAAAGGAAATAAACGAAACTATCCTGGTTACACCAAAATATGCATATTCTAAATAAGAGATTAATAAACGACAAGATATTTTTTTTTGCAAACAAATTTTGCCACGCAAGTTAAAGCCTACGTTTATTAAAAAAATAATAATAATACTATCTGCACAAGGGACATTACTTGCTATCATTGTGATGTGTCCTTTGTTCTGCTGGCTCCTGGTCTAGTAGAAATGTTCCTACTCCATTTTCTTGCCTATTCCCACCGCTGTAATCTTCCAGTGCGGACAGGATTAACGGAGCCGAGGGAGCCGTGACAGGCTCTCATCAAGAATACCTGGCTATGCCCTTCCTTTCCATCCCTCCTCCTCCATTCATAGAAGTCATACTATTGCATCTATTAATGAAACGTGACCTATGAATGGAGGAGGCGCATCTTTCAATCATCCACTCCTCCTCACTTCATTTACCATGTTTCATTCACAAAAGCTATAGTACCAGATTCTATGAATGGAGGAGGTGGACGGAAAGGGTGAGCACTCTTGATGACAGCTTGCACAGCTCCCTCAGCTCTATTAATCCCCGCCGCATTGGAAGATTACAGGGGGAATCGAAGGAGGAAGATTTCTACTAAATCATGAGACAGCAGCACAAGGGACACATCACAGTGATAGTAAGTAATGTCCCTTGTGCTGATATATATATGTTTCACTTATGCCCCGTACACACGATCGGACTTTCTGACAAAACCGTGGATTTTTGTTTGAAGGTTGTTGGCTCCAACTTGTCTTGCATACACACGGTCATACAAATGTTGGCCAACAATTATGAACGTAGTGACGACAAGCCGATAAAAACGAAGTTCAATAGTCATGTGATATCTCCAGTACGAACTCTAGTTTTACAAGACCAAGTGCTTCCGTCTCGTAATTGATTCTGAGCATGCGTGAACTTTTGTGCAACTTGTGTACACACGATCGGAAAGTCCGACAACAAAGTTTTGTTGGTGGAAAACTTGAGAACCTGCTAGCCAACATTTGTTGGCAGAAATTTCAACAACATGTTCAATGGAGCATACACACGGTCGGACTTTCAGCCAACAAGCTCACATCCAACATTTCCTGTCGGAAAGTCCGACCGTGTGTACGCGACATAAGTCTTTAATGAGTGAAATTGAGAGTTTACACTTCAAGGAGATTTTGCTAAGGTAAAAATATGTAATTTTTCAGCAAAATCAATTTAACCAAAATCTTTTTTGCTCATTCTCATGTATAACTAATGTTTAGGTTAGAATTACAGCTGGAGGTTAGGTTGAGACTGAGGGTCCAGTTTTCTTACTTCCCGTTGTAATCAATAACTGTTCTTACCAGAGACTGTAGAACTCAAAAACACTACCTAGTGTTCCTCAAAACACACAAAACACTTTGAAAGATGCTTCAGAAAATGTATCAAACACTCAAACACTATGAAACGCTTTAAAATATGCTTACAAAGGTCAATGAATAACCACCTGCCAGGAATTTTTAGGAGCTTCTGGTGTTAATGAGGAAATGTTTAGGCATTTGGTTGAGGTATGTGTTTTGCGGTTTGGTTCAGGTAAGGGGTAGGTTCAGGCATAGCACGAACACTGCCACTGCTGATCTTCTTTTAAGATTTTAAGGCGCCTGGCTGTCAGGCTGATCTAAAGGCTTTAGTACCTTCTGAGTTACTGAGGAACAAGTATGCAGATCAGGAATTCTGAACCCACTCCATTTGCTTAACATTTGTCCTGAGTAGAAGGTCAGTTTACACATTTCACTTAGTACAGGTTGAAGGTTTCTGCATTGGATGAGCATTAGGTTGATAGGTATGGTTGGAATTAAGCTGATTGTTATATTTGGGTGTTGGATTGAGGGTTAGGGGCTAGGTTAATTAGGTCATGGTTGGATTTAGGTCAAGGGTTTTGTTGATGATCATGGTTGAGAGCCGGATTAAGGATTAAGGGTAAGGTTGATGGCTATGGCTGAGAGCCACAAGCTTACATAGAGTAGTATTTATTAGGGTAATAAATGAACATCGACATATCATGTGTTAAATGTGTCAGTGCCAATTACTTACAGATAGTGCAAATTAATTTATTTACAATTTATGGTGCTGAAAAGTAAGAAAACAGCCATGACAGTAATCAAGTAGTGGAAAATAATGTGTCAGCCTTTGAGGCTCATAAATCCAAACAGATGACTATGCAATCTACTGCAGGAAAATACCTGACTTTTCTGGATCAGAACTTACTGCTACTTTATAAAAAGTTGATTAAGCCAGTGTAAAATGTATACTTCGGAGAAGAAAAACAAAACTTTTATTGTATCTATAAACTCATAGTCGGGGGCCCTTTACGTTCACAGGAATGTAAAGGATTTGGGTGTGGAAACTGCTTATGCAGTGGTGTTCTGCTGGTACAACATAATGAATTAAATTAATATGTTTACTACTAAAAGTATTTAACCCAGTACTTCAGCGTACCATATTGAGAATCTTTGGACTCCAGGGGAAAAGACTCAAGTGCTGCCTTCTCCTTCCAGCACCTCATCCAACAATAAGTCAAGTAGAGTAGTAACATCCTACCCCTTTATTCTCTTTCCATGCAATGTAAACCAAATCCATTAATTTACCATCCAGCAAGGGAGAGACCTTCTCGCAAAGGGTGGGACTGGGACCACTGGTGAAGACATTTTGCAGCAGGAGTCCTTGGAGGATATGGGAAACAGGGCAATAGGAACCAGCTCATGGATGTACTGAAGCAAAGTTCAGTATAATTAGAAACCAACCAGAATAAGGGCCTGTGTGGATGGGCTTTGAGCTTGTATCAATGGCACCAGTTTGACATCAATTTGAGATTCTTCTGAGATCATTCAGAGATCAATGACAGGTGCGTTTGACCTGCAGTTGGCCTCCTTCTGGCTTGAAGTTGACCCATTTTAATTGGCTTTTGCTTTCTTAAAGACTTGTAGAATAATGCAAAACTCCCTTGTAGTGACCAAAAAGATAGTCGACAAAGGCCCGTAATCACCTTTCATTGTTCTGATAAACTGGTAGAGGCCAGCCATACACGGTTCAAATCTAGGCTGGTTCAGCAGGAACCGACCAAGATTCAAACTAGGGCTGCAACTAACGATTATTTTCATAATCGATTAGTTGGCCGATTATTGCTTCGATTAATCGGTTAATAACCTTAAAGAAAAGTGTGGTGTATAATTTAGTTAATATGTAAAGTTTTAAAAAAAGGCAATTTATTCTTAAGTATCTCTATGCAGTGGTAAATATAAATAACCAACTATATAGTTAGAGAGCAAAATCTCTAATCCACTCTGAGAATAACAGACAGAAGAGGTATACTGTATATACTATTAGAGGAGATATACTGTATATACTATTAGAGGAGATATACCATATATACTATTAGAGGAGATATACCGTATATACTATTAGAGGAGATATACCGTATATACTATTAGAGGAGATATACCGTATACACTATTAGAGGAGATATACCGTATACACTATTAGAGGAGATATACCGTATATACTATTAGAGGAAATATACCATATGTACTTTTAGAGGAGATATACTGTATATACTAATAGAGGTTGAATCTGGTAAATATCATCAGACTCGGATCTTTTTTAAAGAAAAAAAGACTGTTAAAGACTGTTTCATTTTAAAACAGAATGTTAAAAGCACGTGAAAATTTCAAACAACATTCTTCCATTCAGCGAATGTACAAAGATTTTTCATACGAATATTCTCATCTGAAAATTGATCCGTGTGGCCAGCATAAGGCTCAGTACACACCTATGCAGTTTGCTTTTGATCTGTTTCTACACTGCTTTTTGCTGTGCGTTAAGTACAGTACAGAGTGCCCCAATAGAAAGGTAAAGAAAACTTCTGCCTTTAGAACCACTCACTTCCTGCCTGGGACTACATGTCCCATGAGGTATTGCTCACAAGTTCTCAGGCACTTACTGACATGTATGGATGGTGTACTGAGCTGTATGTGTGCTGCACTGTATTTCCTGATATGTAAACAAAGAATGCATTCTGTATGCAGGCCAACTAATCGGCTAACCGATTAATCAATTATGAAAATAGTAATCGATTCATTTCATAATCGATTAGTTGTCGATTAATGGATTAGTCGTTTCAGCCCTAATTCAAACCATTAATGGGTAGGCTAAATGTACCAAGTTGATCAATTGATCAACTTGGGTACAACCAGCTTGTTGGAATGCTGAGATTATCACAAGTGGCTGCTATAGCTGCTAGCGATAATCACTGTCTTCTCCCAGCTGGGAGAAGACAATAGCTTGGCAGGAGGGATTCCCCTGTCAGCACGGTCTGTGTTGAGGGGGAAATTGTGCAAATTTGCTCCATGTATGGCCTGCCTTACACAGCTATTGGCCTTTGCACTTCAAGTAGACTTATTTAACGAAGATCGTTGGACATACTGAAATAATGCAAATATAACAATTATTTTTCTCTATATGTTATCACTACACAATCCATTGCATGGAACATATCGGATTGTAAGTATGCGGTTTTGCATTGTGATTCAAGCAGTCTTTACTGCATTTCACATAATGTCAGTCTACATAGGTGTGCGCAGCCTATTGTATTAGGGTTTGCCCCCCAAAGCCCAAACACACATACCTTACTCTGCAGCCTGAATGGGAAGTGCTCTGCGCTGAGTGGCTTCCTGTTCATTCACAAAATTGAAGCATATTAAACACAGTTTACTATTCTTCAGTTATGAATGGACGCAGTGAGCAAGTGTTTTCACTGTGTTCATTTAGAAAAGAAAGATGCCAGTAAGTTACATATTTACTAACCTGCTTCCTCCTGCTCTTCATCCTGAAACATACTCCACAGCAGACGGGGAGGGGGGGGGGGGGGTTGGAGAGGAGGGAAGCCAGCAGCACTGCGGGGCCAACAAGAGGGAGGGGGAGCCTGGGCAGTAGGGGGAATCGGCACCAATCATTGTGATTAGGATGTGCCCAGGCACACCTGGCACACCCCGTTGCGCATGCCTATGTCAGTCTAACATGTGCAACATTAGGCAAAGGTAACCAGCAATGACCATTGCAAGTAATCAAATGTCAGCTTCATAGGTGTGCGCAGCCTCTTGCATTAGGGTGTGCACCCCAAAGCTCAAATACATATGCATGTGTATATGTACAGATGGTGTCAGTAGGGCAGTAGACAGTGTCAGTAGTTTTATTTTTATTCTTTTTAAAGTATTTTATTTTGTAACATTTTTTTTGGGGGATGAAATATCAGTGGTCTAAACAGGGGGGGAATATGCACCACACAAGGCGATTAGGGTGTGCCCAGGCACACCTGGCACACCCTGTGCGCACGCCTATGGTCAGCTTTCCTTTCCTGCTTTGCCCTAAATTAAGACAGCTTTGAAACTGACAGTTTGCTAATGGCATCGCCCTCACTTTTCATATCATGGCATTCTTCTGTTCATTTTAAGGCTGGCCCAGAAAATGTCTTCTTCCACTTCTAATGTGGCGGGTGACAGGTACACTTTAAAGTCAAAATCTGTGCAGTATGTTTCTTGCTTGAAGGATTTTAAAAGAGAATTTTAATTTCCTAGTTCCTAATGCCACCAGTCTGGGGCTAATTATCCTTCTATGTGAGGTATGTTTTAGCTCTTTAGGGTTATTATTTTTTTTTTCAATGAACTGCTATTTCACACCATGCAAAACTGTTATGGCTTATTCACTTGGGCAGCCAGGGAGTGATCAAGCTCGTGGTCCACTGCAACACCTCCCAATCTAGCCCAACAGGATTGGTGTGGACAAGTCCCAAGGCTGGATTCACACTTTCTGCTTTCATGTCTTTTTACATGAGTTATCAATGTGCGTTGAAACCAGGGTGGATATAAATCAATGACTTTTTAAAAAATACATTTAAAAAAAAATCTAATTTTTTTTTTTATTATTTAAATACAATTTTTTTTTATTTAAAACTATTTTCTGATTTTTATCAAATTTATTTTAATAAAATGCTTTTGGTGTAAAAATCTAAAAAGATAGTTTTCAATTTAAGATACATGAATAATTTAGTTTATTTAGCATGAAATGGAACTTAGTTATGTAGCATGAGGCTGTATATTCTGCAATATTTACATTTTTGGTAAACTCATTCATTGAATTCAAGTTCTGCAAGCTGAGATAACATGCACTGCATTGATGCATTCACACAATTTCGCAGTAACCATGAGATAAAACAAAGTTCAGGAATATTCCTTTATCCCATTATTTTGCAAATCTATGTACACTACAAACTGTATGATTGGATCGGTTCTGATATGGCTGTTTTACTAACCTGACAGCTTATTATTCTAAATAGGAAACCTTCATTTTGTTTGCAAATTATAAAGATTCTTACTACCAGAAAGAATGAGTTCTTACATTTAAAGAGCACCTGTCATTTCAGATCCATCATGGTAGCGCCTGTTAGCGGACATCCACTCACCTGCTGCCACCACGTCCCTCACCTTGTTGTGTCACTGCCGCATCACCAGCCGTCCCATTAAATTGAATGGGACTGTCGGTGAGTCAACAGCGGGTCAGAGGAGGAGCCGCTGTGGGACAGAGATGACAGTTGCTCGTTAAAAAATATGATTTAAATTGAGTTGATTTAAATCCAGCCTTTTTACTAGTGATTTAAATCAAATCCACGCTGGTTGAGACGTTTTTGTAATGCATGCTCACCTACTGTTGTCCTCAATAGACGCTGTTGTTCACGATGGACCAAAAAAAAAAAAAAATGACATGAGGGACTCCATCTTTAAATATTGAATTCTCTTTATAAAAAGAGAAGTGTTTTATGATTCATTGGGCTAAAAGCAGAAGTGATGCAATATACATTATGTCACAATGGTGTGCTTGGCTAATGTCAGTAAAATTTTGAAATGTTTTTATATTGAGGATTGCAGATCTTATCTTATGGTGACGCCTGGACATGCAGGGAGGAAAAGCATGCAAAAACCAATATGACTGTCCCCCCTGTGGGCCTCTGCTGTCCCACCAATGCACAGCCGCACATATCAACCAGCTGGGGAGAAACTACAAATACCAGCATGACTGTGAATATAATGTGCTTTTAAATGATATGTGCATAAATGGCTGAATAATAAACATATCAAACAAACTGTGTGTCATATATTCCTGTACATAAAACCTGATCTTAATCATTAAAGGAAATGTACCAGTTCTTGAATACCAATATCTGTGTGTTAATCTGTGTTTGAGGTCTGGTTCACACCTATGCAGGTTGCAGTTTGCATATTCCGGGTGCATTTTGCGCTTTTCAATACACGTTTTTGATCCATTGAAGTCAATGGAACCAGAAAAAAGTCCCTGGCCCAGGGCCGGCCCTACCATGGGACCCAATGGGACCACTGGTGCCGGGCGGCAGGTTCTGAGGGGCGGCACATATGACGCCCAGGAAGACAGTGGTCCCACCCGATCGCTCCGCTCCACACGCCCGCCCCGCTCCTTATTCCACTGTGTGGATAGCCTGGTGCCGCTGCTATTACATGTAATGGCAGAGCACAGCTGACTGCCCTCCAATTCCCTCTGCGGCTCCCCCCCACTTTGCTGCTGACAAGAGAAAGTCAGCTGACAGGCTGACGGCCAACAGCGTGAAGGGGGAGGAGCTCTCTGCTGAGCAGAGACCCCATGATGAAAGAGGGATCGCTATAGGTGCGGCTGACACTGAGAAAAAGTGAGTGCCACTAATCCCATCTCCACCACATCTGCCTGTGTCTAACCCCCTCCCTACCACCTCTGCCTATGTCTAACCCCCTCCCTATCACCTCTGCCTGTGTTTAACCCCCTCCCTACCACCCCTGCCTGTGCCCCTGCCTGTGTCTAACCCCCTTCTTACCAGCCCTGCCTGTGTCTAACCCCCTCCCTACCAGCCCTGCCTGTGTCGTCTAACCCCCCCTACCACCCCTGCCTGTGTCGTCTAACCCCCCCTACCACCCCTGCCTGTGTCTGCCACCCCTGCCTGTGTCTAACCCCCCTACCAACCCTGCCTGTGTCTACCCCCCCCACCCCTGCCTGTGTCTAACCCCCCTACCACCCTTGCCTGTGCCTACCACCCCTGCTTGTGTCTAACCCCCTCCCTACCACCCCTGCCTGTGTCTAACCACCCAACCCCTCCTACCTGTGCCTAACCCCCTCCTTACCAGCCCTGCCTGTGTCTAACCCCCTCCTTACCACCCCTGCCTGTGTCTAACCCCCCTCCCTACCACTTCTGCCTGTGTCTAACCCCCCTACCACCCCTGCCTGTGTCTAACCCCACAGTGCTAACTGTGGTATTTTATTGTTAAAACAAAAGTAAAAAGCACTCATATGAAAGAAAGAAGTAAATTGCATATATCACTTTAATATCTCAGTAGTTCTGCTGCTAGGAAGGAAGGCTGGATTTGTCTCAATGCTTGTACAGCTAGCCTGCAAATACCTCTCTCTCTCCAGCATCTCCATAAAGCCACGCCCAAATCATGTTTTACACATTTCGTCACTCTGACATCATCAGGGAGCACCCCTTATTACGTCAGAGTGACGAAACGCATAGGCAAAGGCTTGGACGTGACTTTTTTTGTTTCTTTTGACAGACTTTGTTGATATATACAGAAGCGTAATAGGACCTTTGTGATGGGGATCATTTTAAAAAGGTAAGGGGAACAACGGTGGAGGTTTCTACTGCTGCATATCTTTTTCAGTGATAGAATATTTTGGTGAACTTGATCACGGATTTACTCAAGGATATTTGTATTCAATGACTATTATATTTCACTTAATGATTTTGATAACATTTTATGCACATGAATATATGGCACACAGTTTGTTTGATACTTTTAGTACTTAGCCACTTATGTATATATAATTTAATAGCACAGCATGTTCACATAATGATTTTGGGGTGAGCTGTTTCACTTTTATGCTTTCAGCTTGCAATTACATATATAACTGGTGCGCAAAGTTAGTTTATACATAAATACTAGCATGCATTGCCATCCAGCTGGGGTTTGTAGCTCAATTAAAAAGAATTTTATGCAAAACACAAAATTCAGTTAAAACCCATTAACAGAGATTTAGCTCTGTTATTTTTTTTTTTTTGCATTTCGGTACACTTTATGAAATAAAATGCAATGCTCTAAATGGCTTTTTGCAGCTGACAATTAAAAAAAAAGCAGGCATTCTAAATACGTTGCTACAATATTATGTAATTTTTGATTTTTTTTTATCTTGTTTTCCTTTAAAAGCAGGAGGGGCCGATAAGTCCAAGCATGGGCTACATTGGTGCTACCATGTCCATGATGAAACAATAGGCAGAGCTCCGCTATAGTCAACAAATTAAATCAATTAAGACAGGGAAAAACACTATTTAGTCCTATTATGTATTACTTTAAAAATAATTACATTTATTTTTAAATGCTGCTGACCTACTTACCTGAAATCTGTATTATCAATAACTTTCCGTTATAATTTTCTACCCAGAAACCAGGCTAAATGTTAAAACTATCATTCAAACATATTTCAGGCACTGGGAGCTGGAGGGGGAAGTCTTTAGGCAGTAGCCTATAGGAGTAGAGAGAAGCTCTCAGCAGGGTGGTAATGTTCATTTTTGGTTCAGTATGAGGATTGTTAACACAGGATGCATTGGTGCTTTTATTTCTGAATATTGGTGTCACCTTCATGCAGGGCTGTCTTTAAGGCAGGGAAAAAGGGGCATCAGCCCTGGGCCCCATCATTGTTGTGGGGCCCAAAGCAGCTGCCTCATACTTGCCAACTATCTCAGTTCAAACTCCCTTGTCCCTTGAAGTTTTAGTCCCGTGATGTGTCCCGATATCTCAGTGTGAAGATCTGTTACTAATGCTGCTCAGCTCTGCCTATTGCCATGTACAAATGACTAACCCGCAGACCCTGTGTTTACATGTAAATAACCTGCATTGATATGTAAATAGCTGCATTAATATGTAAATAGCCGCGGTGGTTCCTGTGAATGCTCCTATTACATTGGTGGTCAGTGTAAATCCACCTTACATTAGTGGTTAGTGTAAATCCCCCTTACATTAGTGGTCAGTGTAAATCTCCATTACATTAGGGGTCAGTGTAAATCTCCATTACATTAGGGGTCAGTGTTAATCCCCATTATATTAGTGGGCAATGTGAATCCCCATTACATTGGGGTTTTCTGTCTATGGATGGGTACCCTCACCTCCCCAGTCCATGGTGTGCAGGCAGTGAGGAGATGATGTGCTGTAACCTTTCCTGACCAATCTGTGAGAAGTAATGATGTGCACCAACCTCTTGCAACCAATCATTGTGCAGTAAGGATATGCAGTAACTTCTATCAACTAATTAGTAAGCAGTAATAATGTGCAGTAACCTCTAGCAACCAATTGGTGAGTGGTAAGGATGTCCAGTAACCTCTAGCAACCAATCAGTGAGCAGTATTGATGTACAGTAATCTGTAGCAACCAATCAACAAGCAAAAGTCGTGCTGTAACCTCTAGCAAATAATAAGTGAGCCATAATGTGTGCTGTAACCTCTAGCAGCCAGTCAGTGAGTAGTAATGATACGCTGTAACCTCTGGCAACCAATCACAATCTGATCTGATTCAGTAAACTGATCTTGTGTCTAGATGCTATTTATTGGAGGCTCAGAGCAGGTGGAGAGCAAAATTGCACGGGGGGGACTCAAGAAAATGTTTGCCCAGGGTCCAATTAATATTAAAGACGGCCCTGCCTTCATGTAGTATCAAGGTAGGATTATAGTAAGTGGATGGATAGATATGCAAAGGTTTTGTCAGTAATAAATGCTATTTGTATTTGAACTGTGCATTCAGCTGTTGTGCAGAAGTTATACACTATATTGTCAGAAGTATTGGGAGTCATACTTTTTAAGTATTTTAGGTAGTCATACACATTCCATTAGCATTTTGTGGTTTTATTGTACGTTTGGGATTGATATCACTGAGAATTATGAAGGGTCTAATGGGATCGTTTAAAATGTGGACAATCATTAAAAAGGTAGCAAATAAGTTGTGAGCCAGTGTTTAACAACAGCCCTAAAGTAAATCTAAAGCCAAAACTTTGTTTCTTATTATTCTGGATAGAGTAGGAAACGGTTTAAACCCCATACTGCTTTTTTCCTGACTGCGTCCCATTGCGGAGATTTCTCCTCACTTCCTGTTTTTCACAGTTGTCACTGGAACCAATGTCCCCATTTAAAGCTGAAGTTTAGGTATGGCAATTTTTACATAGTTATTCTGGTCCAGCAATGTACGTATGTATATGCCATACCTGTGGGACCTCCATGGAAGCTGGAAATCACTGTAATTTACATCGCTACTCCAGTGATCTCCACTAGCTTCCAGGTCCTCTCCCGAGTGGTTTCCCTGCTGCTTACTGAACACAGAAAGTGGCTTACTCAGCATGGGCACCATTCAAAGAACTCTTTGTGTTTTCTTAATTAATGCAAAGTGTTCTTTGATTGGACAAGGTGGAGATCATGACATCACTGGCTTACCTCTCCACCCCATCCTATCATTGAGCGTATGCAACATTTTCCTTGAATTGCGCCTCTGTTGAGCAAGTAACTTCCTGTGTTCACAATGCAGCAGGGCAGCTGCTCAGCATTATTATACAGGATTGATATAGCGCCAACAGTTTTCGCAGCGAGGGCAGACAGTACAGTTGCAATACAATTTGATACAGTAGGAATCAAAGGGCCCTGCTCGTTAGAGCTTACAGTCTAAGAGGAAGGGTCAAGTGATACAGAAGGTAATAACTGTGGGGAAAATATAAAGATGGAGAAAATAAAAGTACAGCTGTTAGGTGGAGGCAGGATAGACTTCTCTGAGTAGGAGATAGTCGGACAGATTGGGGTGGGGAATTCCAAAGGATGGTAGAGGCTCTGGATAAGTCATAGAGGCGAGCATGGGAGGAGGTGACGAGGGAGCTAGAGAGCAGGCGGTCTTGGGAGGAACAAAGAGAATGATTAGGTTGGTATTTTGAAACTAGGTTGGTGATGTGGCTGGGGGCTGAGTTGTGGATGGCTTTGTAAGTTATTGTTAGCAATATGAATTTAATTTGTTGGGTAAGTGGCAGCCAATGGAGAGATTGGCAGAGAGGGGTAGCAGACGCTGAATGGTTGGTAAGGTGGATGAGTCTGGCAGCAGCTTTCATAATGGACTGAATAGGGGAT
Source organism: Aquarana catesbeiana (assembly GCF_042186555.1). Lineage (NCBI taxonomy): Eukaryota > Metazoa > Chordata > Amphibia > Anura > Ranidae > Aquarana > Aquarana catesbeiana. The sequence continues at coordinate 224,046,058 of NC_133333.1, read as the reverse complement.
AGTCCATGTAAAGGTAAGTCAATGAGGAGGAAGTTGCAGTAATCAAGACGAGAGATCAATGTAATAATAATAATAATGATGTAACAATGGAGATCAATGTAGTAGCTGTGCCTACTACAGTAATTTCCAGCTTCCACAGACATCCAACAGATAGAGCAAGCTGGAACAAAGTAACTACAGTATGTACAATTGTCATACCTTAACTTCAACTCTAAATATTTCCCTTCTGTTTCTGTTCTGGGAACAACTATAAATTTTGAATTTTCTCTAAATTTCAATCCCGAGTGAGTGAGACAGGCAATAATACAAACTTCTAGAAACACAGGTAAGAAAGTGTTTCAGGGGTGCAGAGGTGCCCCCTTCATTAGGGCTGAATAATGTTGCAGTAGGATCTGGACAACAAGTGGCGTACTATGCAGAACACAATCCATTAGGAGCATGGGCGACAATCTCTGCAATAAAAAAAAAAAAGGGGACAGGGCTTTTGCACTTTGAAACAAACAAAAAAAAAGTTTTGCCTTTAGTTACACTCTAAAGTTATTTTGTAATCATTTGGAAATATATTAAGATTACACATACTAGATTTGGACAATGTTAACAAATCAAAGCTATGCAATCATTTATTGTTAAATTCTTGACTTGAAGAATTTACAGTATCTCACAAAAGTGAGTACATCCCTCACATTTTTGTAAATATTTTATTCTATCTTTTCATGTGACAACACTGAAGAAATGACACTTTGCTACAATGTAAAGTAGTGAGTGTACAGCTTGTATAACAGTGTAAATTTGCTGTCCCCTCAAAATAACTCACCACACAGCCATTAATGTCTAAACCGATGGCAACATAAGTGAGTACACCCCTAAGTGGAATTGTCCAAATTGGGGCCAATTAGCCATTTTCCCTCCCCGGTGTCACGTGACTCGTTAGTGTTACAAGGTCTCAGGTGTGAATGGGGAGCAGGTGTGTTAAATTTGGTGTTATCGCTCTCACTCTCTCATACTGGTCACTGGAAGTTCAACATGGCACCTCATGGCAAAGAACTCTCTGAGGAACTGAAAAATTGAATTATTGCTCTACATAAAGATGGCCTAGGCTATAAGAAGATTGGCAAGACACTGAAACTAAGCTGCAGCGGGTTGTCTTTGGGAAATAGACGTATGAGTGCTGCCAGCATTGCTGCAGAGGTTGAAGGGGTGGGGGGTCAGCCTGTCAGTGCTCAGACCATACGCCGCACACTGCATCAAATTGGTCTGCATGGCTGTCATCCCAGAAGGAAGCCTCTTCTAAAAATGATGCAAAAGAAAGCCCACAAACAGTTTGCTGAAGACAAGCAGACCAAGGACATGGATTACTGGAACCATGTCCTGTGGTCTAATGAGACCAAGATAAACTTATTTGGTTCAGATGGTGTCAAGCATGTGTGGCGGCAGCCAGGTGAGGAGTACAAAGACTAGTGTGTCTTGGCTACAGTCAAGCATGGTAGTGGGAGTGTCATGGTCTGGGACTGCATGAGTGCTGCCGGCACTTGGGAGCTACAGTTCATTGAGGGAACCATGAATGCCAACATGTACTGTGACATACTGAAGCAGAGAATGATCCCCTCCCTTCAGAGACTGGGCCGCAGGGCAGTATTCCAACAAGATAACGACCCCAAACACACCTCCAAGATGACCACTGCCTTGCTAAAGAAGCTGAGGGTAAAGGTAATGGACTGGCCAAGCATGTCTCCAGACCTAAACCCTATTGAGCATCTGTGAGACATCCTCAAATGGAAGGTGAAGGAGCGCAAGGTCTCTAACATTCACCAGCTCATTGATGTCATCATAGAGGAGGGGAAGAGGACTCCAGTGGTAACCTGTGAAGCTCTGGTGAACTCCATGCTCAAGAGGGTTAGGGCAATGCTGGAAAATAATGGTGACCACATAAAATATTGACACTTTGGGCCCAATTTGGACATTTTCACTTAGGGGTGTACTCACTTTTGTTGCCAGCGCTTTAGACATTAATGGCTGTGTGTTGAGTTATTTTAAGGGGACAGCAAATTTACACTGTTATACAAGCTGTACACTCACTACTTTACATTGTAGCAAAGTGTCATTTCTTCAGTGTTGTCACATGAAAAGATAGAATAAAATATTTACAAAAATGTGAGGAGTGTACTGACTTTTGTGAGATACTGTACATGTATGGATTTGTGGGTATTTGTGCTCATAGTTATGAACATTACAATGGTATTGTTCTGGTAGAAAATAAATTTGCATGTGATTTGCTATTAAATAATTTACATTTTTATACAGAAAATCATTCTTATCGAATACCTGTTGATCTGGAAAGTGCCAAAGATAAGTGACATACTGAGCACCATGAACTAGAGTAGAATGTTTCATTCGGCTTGTCCTGTCCTAAATGTTTGTCAGTACTACTAAGAGTAGTACAGATACCCCCTTTGTGGAATATGAGGGGTATGGGTATGAGGCATTGGATCTTTGGTTGTTTTTAGTCCATTATCAAGTGAAACAGCTTGGTTTCATGGAGTATATAGCTTGAACTAAGGAAGCTTCCAAACACCAGGGAGCCAGGGAAACTCCAAATTTTCTAGGAGACCATGGAAGCTACAATAATTGTTATAGCGTCCAAAGATACAAATATATTAGTCCTTAATCAAGATGACACAAATGTAATAGTCCTATGCTTTTAGGGTTGCAAATGTCCCCCTACTTTGGATCTTTGGAAGCTTGTGTGGGAAGATGTGACGTTCACTTTTTGTTCCTAAACATTTTGTATACTATTTGTGGAGACTGTGCACCTGCTCAAGGGCCCTCTGGAATTTAGGGTCCTATTTATACTAGATGTGCTGGGACCCCTCCTACTGTCAATTAGATCTAGATATGGGTCTCTTCTATGTAGCTGTCAATTGATACATAGTGAATATTGTAAACAGTTAAGTAGTGTGGGCAAAAATTGGAATTGTATGGGACCCTTTGGTGACAACATTTGGTGACTGCTTAGTTATCATATTTTTCATAATCATTATTTTTAGGTTCTATACAGGAATATTATAATAGCTGAATTTAATGTAAACACTCGTGATAGAGATTAGTGAGGATGACCCCAAGATTTTGTATGGAAGTCATTGGACCTAAAAAATGCTCAGGGTTGACCAGTGGCAGCTCTCTTGTATGTCTCAAGAACTCTGACTTCAACCTATGATCTCGCATAATAACATCCATAAAACTGTACATGCTTAATTGTTAAAGCTCAGTTCTAGTCAAGACTTTTTTTATTTTAATTTTGGACAGATTGAAAAAAAAAGATGGAACCTCTGCCAGGTTTTCATTTGTGGTCTGTGTCCCTATTGGGAGGATTTTCCCTCACTGTCTTTCAGGACAGAATGTAAAATGAGGAAGGGCTTCTGTTGGGTTTGCACTACTGTATGTGTCTTCCTTTCCCAGTGATGGCCACTGCCTTCATTTTTCGTCCTGGTGCCGCAGAGACAGGAAGTGAGCTGGATCTTCTAAATGGGGTCTCAGCCTAATTTCATAAAAGGTTTGGTTGTACTTGGGCTTTGACGACCTGCCATCTGGTAATAAATATTAAGGATTCAGCTAGGTCCAGACCATCTGATGAGGAACCCAGTTACTGCTCTAGGTGCTGCTACATCTTCTCTTCCATCAATCAAGGGATCAAACATCTACATATCAACCCGTCTAATCTCTGATTGGCCACTTTAACATGGTCGCAGGACTCAATGTCAAGGTTTTAGCTTATTAGACCAGCACAGCAGGAAGGCTGGAGCAGCAGTTTGAGTTTTAGGCCTTCTCTTTCTCTTTAATCCATCAAAGCCGGGCTGCTAAAGTGAACCTAGTTCTAAATCAGCATATCACATATCAGCAATAACATAAATCAGTTGGGAACATATCAGCATTACCAAAATATGGTATTTATTTGAGTGGAAAAGGTCTATTTTCTTTGCCATAATTGAAAATGTACTGCTCCTGAACTCTCGCATGTTGCCTAAAACCTAAGCAACCTAGATCACATAGCAGGGCTGAGGCACTGGGGTGTTTCACATCACTAGAGGCTGCAAAAGAGTATTGGGGGTTATTTACAAAAGGCAAATCCACTTTGCACTACACTGAAAGTGCACTTGGAAGTGCAGTCGCTCTAAATCTAAGGGGTAGATCTGAAATGAGTGGAAGCTCTGCTGATTTCATCATCCAATCATGTGCAAGCTAAAATGCTGTTTTTTATTCTCCTTGCATGTTCCCCTCGGATCAACAGCGACTTTACTTCCAAGGTCACTTTCAGTGCAAAGTGGATTTGCCTTTAGTAAATAACCCCCATTGCTTCTAATCACAAAGACCCCCCAAGTCAGACACAATCAGTGTACAGTACAGCACCGCTAAGCAGATGCTACATATCTAAAACCCAACTATGGTTGCCTCTGGGTACATATAAAATTGCAATATGCCTGTTACATTATATATTTGAAAGTGCTTTGTTATATCTGTTCAATACTGTAAGTGCAAAAAAAATCCTGTTGATCCTGCAAGAGCTACCTGTGTGCTTTTTTACTCTGCATGTGTTCTCTAAAGGAGTCCAATCAACACTCCCAGTTCTTATCTTGGACTATGAAAACAATGGATTTGATGTTGCGGTGATGGGGAGAGATGGAGAGATTTTGTAGTTTAGCAAAAAGAAAACTGGGCAGGGCTGAAATTAGGATAAGAGTGCATATCTGGCCAATCAACAGGTAACATTCTGTACTGGCAAGGTTTTTAAAGGGACAAAACATGGGGGAATGTAGATATGCACATAAAAGTGGGCCATAGCACCCAATGAGCTTATAGCCTGTGTGTGTGGATGACAGCTGATTTCTGGTTCCTGCTCTCTGCACTTAGTGAATAAGCCCCATGATGTTTTAGGTTGACTGACCACGTCAAGGTACATCTGTAGCGAATATGCATCAATGACTTTCTGTAGAGTGCCGGGGCTTTGTCACAAAGGGTATTGCATATGGTTTTATGAGCATGACAGCATATAGTGTTTAACAGACAATGAAGTATTGGCTAATGAGTCATTTTAGTCCTTGAAGTACAGTATTATGATGTCTTATAAAAGAGATTTACAGTCCTTCATAAATGTAAGTCACTGTGCTAACAAAAATGTTACAGGAAATGTTAAAAGACTGGTTATCCTATTGAAGTGATGGCAGCCCATAGTAATTGCAGTGAAAACCAGCCAAGAGCAATGAACTTTCATGATTTATTACTTAAGAAGAAAAAGCATAATATTTGATTGCGACAGCTCCAACGTTTCTTTGTTTTTTAATGATGCAGCGCACCTTTATTGTATTCAGCATGCATAAAGTACAATTTTACCTAAACCTACAGCTGTCCTATAATAAGTTCCCCCAACCCCCTGAGTCAAATATTTCATTTATTGTCAAAAGTATTGGGACGCCTGCCTTTACACGCATATGAACTTTAGAGGCATCCCAGTCTAATGCTGCGTACACACGATCGGACTTTGCGGCATACTTGGTCCGGCGTACCGGATTTCGTCGGACAATTCGATCGTGTGTGGGCTCCAGCGGACTTTGTTTTCTCAAAAGTTTGACGGACTTAGATTTGAAACATGTTTCAAATCTGTCCGACGGACTCGAGTCCGGTCAAAAAGTCCGCTCGTCTGTATGCTAGTCCGACGGACAAAAAACAACGCTAGGGTAGCTATTGGCTACTGGCTATGAACTTCCTTGTTTTAGTCCGGTCGTACGTCATCACGTACGAATCCGTCGGACTTTGGTTGCTCGTGTGTAGGCAAGTCCGTTCATTCGGAAAGTCCGTCGTAAAGTCCGTCGAAAAGTCCGCCAGACAAAGTCTGCCGTAAAGTCCGCTCGTGTGTATGCAGCATTAGTCCGTAGGGTTCAATATTGAGGTGGCCAACCACTTGCAGCTATAAGAGCTTCAGCTCTTCTGGGAAGGCTGTCCACAAGGTTTAGGAGTGTGTGTATGGGAATGTTTGACCGTTCTTCCAGAAGCACATTTGTGAGGTCAGGCACTGATGTTGGACGAGAAGGCCTGGCTCGCAGTCTCCGCTCTAATTAATCCCAAAGGTGTTCTATCAGGTTGAGGTCAGGACTCTGTGCAGGCCAGTCTAGTTCATCCACCCCAAACTCGCTCATCCATGTCTTTATGGACCTTGCTTTGTGCACTGGTGCGCGGTCAAGTTGGAACTGGAAAGGGCCATCCCCAAACTGTTCCCACAAAGTTAAGAGCATGAAATTGTCCAAAATGTCTTGGTATGCTGACGCCTTAAGTGCTCCCTTCCGTGGAACTACGGGGCCAAGCCCAACCCCTGAAAAACAACCCCCACACCATAATCCCCCCTCCACCAAATGATTTGGACCAGTGCACAAAGCAAGGCCCATAAAGACATGGATGAGCGAGTTTGGAGTGGAGGAACTTGACTGGCCTGCACAGAGTCCTGACCGCAACCTGATAGAACATCTTTGGGATGAATTGGAGCGGAGACTGCGAGCCAGGCCTTCTCGTCCATTATCAGTGTCTGACCTCACAAATGCACTTCTGGAAGAATGGTCAAACATTCCCATAGACACACTCCTAAACCTTGTGGACAGCCTTCCCAGAAGAGTTGAAGCTGTTATAGCTACAAAGGGTGGGCCAAGTCAATATTGAACCCTAATGCCCCGTACACACGATCGGACTTTCCGACAACAAAACCGTGGAATTTTGTTTGAAGGCTGTTGGCTCCAACTTGTCTTGCATACACACGGTCACACAAATGTTGGCCAACAATTACGAACGTGGTGACGTACGGTGAGCCGATAAAAACGAAGTTCAATAGTCATGTGATATCTCCATTACGAACGCTAGTTTTACAAGACCGAGCTCTTCCGGCTCGTACTTGATTCCGAGCATGCGTGAACTTTTGTGTGCGACTTGTGTACACACGATCGGAAAGTCCGACAATAAAAAATTTGTTAGCGGAAAATTTGAGAACCTGTTAGCCAACATTTGTTGGCGGAAAGGCTGACAACAAATGTTTGATGGAGCATACACACGGTTGGACTTTCTGCCAACAAGCTCACATCCAACCTTTCCCGTTGGAAAATCCGATCTTGTGTACATTAGACTGGGATGCATTAAAGTTCATGTGCGAGTAGGGGCAGGCATCCCAATAGTTTTAGCAATATAGTGTATGTAATAGTTAAGTACATAATCCGCATACTCAACTATGTATAGCCCTTCATACTCCAACTATGTTAGTATGGGAGCCAAACCTACTGCATACAAACTATATGGACTGTTTGTGTAGGGCTTCAACCATATAGCTTTGGCAGATTGTAGAGAAATTGTACAATCAGATTGTAACATGTGTGGCTAGTTTTATGGGTGCAGACAATGTTCAATCAACTTGGTCATATTGTGCCCAAATATAGGTATTGGGTGGCACCCGGACTGAATGGGACAATCCTTAACCCCTTACTAATACCTTATGGTGGCCCTTTAAGTGGATCTTAACGCCAGGAGGTGTAGGTAAACTGCTGATCAGGTGACCATTGTTATTGGCTGTCACAGCAGTCACGTGATTGAGAGCCTGTCCCACTAGCTCCTGTTTGTAAACAGTGACCGGGAGCTGCTGGTCGTAGCTTAGTTATTGTACTGGGAATGCATAATGAGAGTACTCTCAGCACACGGCAGTCCCCCGCGGACCGATATGTGGCAGCCGAGCGTTATATGCATTACGCTAGTGGGAACAAGTTAACAAAGTATTTTCAAGTACAAAGTTATTGTACTGTATGCACAAAGAATGTTTCCACACACAAACCAGTTGCACAGGGCAACCAACATGTGGGGGGTACCCCCAGGAGTATTTACACCTCAATATACATTAGGTACTAAGTACATCTACAATGCCCTCTGATGTTTATAATAAAAAAAAAAAAAAAAACAGTTGCTCCCTCACCCCCCACAGCTTCAAATTCTGATTTTGAAAAGCCACCTCAGTACCCTGGAACCTTGCTGAAGCCTGGTAACCAAACAGTAACATCAAACCTTCCATACCTGCAAAGTGAAGCTGTATTCACTTAGTGCAATGTGTACGACCTACAACCGGCAACAGCAAACCTAAGAGCCGGTGCACACAGGGGCGACGCGACTTACAGCGCGACTTTGCGAGGCGTCTTGGACGCGACTTGAGCGTGAACCACAGCGCGACTTGGAGCGACTTACAACGTGACTTGAAGACGCCTCCAGGACAGGGGACTTTGCCAGTGGCCAATCAGAGCTTATCAGCTCTTGTGACATCATGCCTGTTTAGTGGGGAGTCCCTGGGTAAATTCCTTTCTGCTTCCTGTAAAGTTGCCTCACTATGAACAGGGATCCAACTTGGAGGCGACTTCCATTGTAATCAATGAGTACAAGTCACCTAGAAGTCTGATTGAAGTAGTACAGGAACCTTTTCTGAAGTCGGAGCAACTTCAGTAGTGTGCATTAGGACGGCTCTCATTCACTAACATTGATTTTCTCTTTTAGTATTCGTACATTCAGATCAATTCAAACATCCGAATAGCTGAAAGAACCAAAAATACGAAGATTACAAAAATTACGAATAAGCAAAATAACGAACAGGTGAAATTATGAACTTACGAACGGACAAACTTACGAAAATATGAAACTCCGAAACAGCAAAAGAAAGAAAATGACATCTATAACGAATGATTTACATTTCGTATTTTTAATCCTTTGTTGATAATTTTGTATGTTTGTATTTTCATTCGCGTGTTCTTAAGTTTGTTTCTTCGTCTGTTCGTAATTTTCGTTTGTTTGTGTTCTCGAATCGTTCTTTTGAATGGACAGTGTAAGTGTATCTTAATATGTTCGTAATTTCGTATGTTCGTAATTTCGTGTTCTCGAATCGTTCTTTCGATTTGGCAGTGTATTAGTGAGTGATGTATCTTACTTAATATCTTTAGCCAATCAGCTTATCCCTTTTGTGTCACACGGCATTCCTGAATCTTTTTAGAGTCAGTTGAGGAGGAGACTGAGTCCGGTCTCGTGACTAAGGGAGTGGACTGAAGTAAGTACAGGACTTATTAGAAAAGCAAGCATAGGATTATTATTATTCTTTATTTCCTACTTAAGTACGAATCAACAAAAAAAGGCAATCTCACAAAAGTAACCATTACTAAATTACGAGTAGTGTACTGAATAAACGAAAATTAATATCTAACAAAATTAGAATAAAAAAAAAAGAATTACGAAACATTTTGTATCAAAGAAAATATAACTGTTACGAAAATACGAACGAGTCCGAATATGAAACCTCGCGTCTTACGAAATTATGAATCATTAGACTAACGGAATTACGAATATTTTGTATCAATGAAAATATATCTGTTACCAAAATGTGAACGAGTCCGAATATGAAAACTCGCCCCTTACAAAATTACGAATCGTTACGAATCAATGGAAACATAAAGACACTAAACGAAACAAAACAAATTTTTTTGTTGTGCACATGTCTAACAAACTGTGGTCGAATGTTGCATCACCCTACATGAGGGAGGAAGCCATTATAGAAAGATGTTTGTTTGGCTGCCCATTGCATGACAGACGTCTACAGTTCTGAGATAATCTTCACAAATCAGAAATGCAAATCGATTACAAGAAATGTGAAGAAGGTTTTTTTTGTTATCACTGAGACAGGCCTAATATAAAATATCACACAGGGTGCCATAGGCCCTAAGGCCTAATCTGTGCACACACAAAACAC